>NC_042295.1:9606507-9666507 GCF_901000725.2 Takifugu rubripes | reverse complement strand
TTGTAAAAAATTATACACATTGGACCTTTAATTTATGTGATTTAGTGACACACACCTGTTAGCTTCAGGTTTTTATGTAAAAGACTACCCTGCACTGAAGCACTCTGGGTAAGTTTCTGTGTTACAAAGCACCGGCACAAAATTAAAACAGGTGTCCTAACAGTTTGAAACTGTCCCTGCAAGGGAGTTTCTATAAACAACAGTCACCCCAGCGAACAGGTATTCAACTCTGCATGGCTAATTACGCAGCAGGAGAGGCTGCACAGCGAGGCTGTTTGGCTCGGTATCAGTGATGCCTTCAAATGTCCTCGGTGGGGACTGGAACCCACCACAAGGCTTGCACCAACAACCTCGCAATCACTTCTGAAGGTTTGAGTCTCTTGCTTGTTTTTGCGATTCCCGGCCCTCCTCAGGAATTGGACTCGTCCCTTTGATCATCTGTGATGTTTAATTACTCTGAATGAGACGAGCCCGCGTCCTCCATCTGAGCCGATTCGCCTTCCATCTCCAACAGAAGACAGATGGCTCTACCGCAGGGAGGAAGCAGACGTCTGATCCCCGCAGATTCACTATCGTCGCGGCCCGGCTGCCCTCGGCTTCTCCTCGCTGGATGGTTTAATAACGCAGATGTTCTGACCCACGTGGCAGCGAGCGGCGTATGAACTCGCAGGCGGCGGCGTTCCCTGCGACGCTCACTCTGCCTATTAACTCCAGTTGAGGGAAGCGGGTGGGGAATCTGAGCGATGCAATCTGTGATGAATGGTCTCCATGACACCAGTAGCTGCCAGTTCGCATAGTTAAAACGAATCCATCACCAAATGGGCGTTTTTGAAACCATCCCCTGCAGCTGAAAAATGAAAATCTCTGCCACTCTCTTCATTTTCAGCCCCCAGTCTCATAACGATACAGTAGCTTCCTGCGCTCCTGCTACCCTCTCTTCTGAGTGTGGCCGCCATTTACCATAAGACGAGCGAGATCGCCATCATCTAGGTCAGGGGTCGGCAACCCAAAATGTTAAAAGAGCCATATTGGACCAAAAAAACAAAAAACAAATCTATCTGGTGCCGCAAAAAATTAAAAGCCTTATATAGGGTTTATAATGAAGGCAACACATGCTGTAAGTGTCTATATTAGCCATATTAGCCTTCTTTCAAAATGATAAGTAGGCTATAAATACATAATGAGCATTCAGGATTAAATGTTTATGTTCCCTGCAGTGCGTCCTGGAGAGAATGATGCACCACGTGACCACTCTGCTGCACGATGGTGCTTTAAGTTTAACTTCCATTATAATGAAATGTTGAAAGTAAATATGTATTATCCACATGTTTACAGCAATGGAAGTCTTTAAGAATGTGTGTCATGTTTTTCCTCCTACAGAAATTATATTAAAACCAAAAATATATTCACACCATCTTTTTCCATTTTCATATTTTTGAAAAAGCTGCAGGGAGCCACTAGGGCGGCGCTAAAGAGCCGCATGCGGCGACCCCTGATCTCGGTGAATGAGAGACAAAGCGTGGTTAAGATCTCTGCATCTCTCCATTTTTGATCTCCTTTTGATGGACTCCTTAAACAGATATGAAACCGGGCTGGCGGGCATCTGGACACATGTCGATTCTTATTCTCACACTGAAATAATCTGGATTGGAGCAGAGACTAAATAAATCATATGATAATTAAAGAATGAATAATTAACCAGAGCCCACAGTTGTCCATGCGTGAGACGATTCAGGCTCTTTTCCTCTGAGGCACATGGAGATGCTGGAAAGAGAAAAAGAAAAGACGTTACCATTACTCCCAGTCCAACAAGGTCACTTTTAATTGGTGAAATGGTCGGAATAAAATGACTTGTGTGATGTTGCGCTTTGATGAGCTGATGAGTTTCGGGGCTACGCCGATGGTTAGTTTATAAGATCAAATGATCACTGTAACTGCGTCTCGCTTTGCATGGGCGTGCACGGCATACCCCCCCCACCCCCACCCCCCATCCCGACAGACACTTGAACTAATCAGGCTTATTCCATTTTCAGTGGCCGTGCGTGTGTAAGGACACGGAGGTCTGGATCGAGCGGCCCTGCGGCGCCCATCAGCTGGGCAGCGGAGCTCCTCTCTTCAGGCCAGCAGGGAAACGGCTGCCAGCGTCCTTTGAGTGGAACCGTGCGACCTTTTCAATAATGTGCACGAGGCTTTAGTGAAAAGGTGTCCTTGATCACAGGTGTCCTTATGACTGGTGATAAATAAAGGCTCGTCTGATCTTAATAGTCGAGCCGTCCAGTCGAGGTCTTTGCTTTAGTCTTTTTACCGGACCTCCCCACCTCCATCTGCCCCATTGCCCCCTGACTCCTGGGCTGAAGATGCCTGGTGCCTCGGACACACATGGTTTCATAGCGAGCGTTGGCTTTTCGCTCCATCAACTGGGATAAAAGGATTACGGGACGGAGGCCGGTTAGTGGCGGCACCTGAGAATGGCCCGATCAGCGGCCGCGGGCTATTAGACAGTGGCCAGACATAAATACCAGTTCTGTTGATCATTTACTGTCCTCAGATACCCCCACGCCTCGCTGTGCTGCTCCTGTTCATCCCTGCCGGATGTTATTCCAGTGCCTGTTTAAACTGCTCCCTTCTAGTTCCCGCAGGTTTAGATTCATCGTAAACGCATCCCGACTGCGTGGATGAGTCCGTATGGCGAGGACTGTTGTGACTTCAATTTAAAATATGATTAGCCCTCCAGCTGAACGGCTGACTTCATAAAAAACTGAGCCTGAGAGGAACAGGCAGTGTTACGATCCCTGGCGGACCCCCTCCTCCTGTACAGGATGAGATAATTACGCCCTGTTCTCCATATGGAGCCTCAATCATGGATCAGGTTGTAACCCAACAACGTGAGGCAAACAGAAACATGGTCTGATGCTTCATGGCTGTTTCTTTGCCCGGCTGCTCTTTAGGTCTGGGAGGAGAGAAGGTTCCACGTTTCCTTTCCCTCGTGTCGCCCCCACAGGTGTTAAACTACAGATCTACGGCAATCTTGAGGATTAGCCTGCGGTGCCGAGTCAGCAAATAGCATCTCAGCTAAATGACCTCACCCCCGATGGCCAGTTGTTATCCGATTAACGTGAGGGAAATTTCACTGGGCTCCATCTCCTGATGGAGGAGCCCCCCACCCCCCCATCCTCCCCGTCAGCCCGCATCAAAACACCTCGGCTCAGACACATTAATGTGAGACAGATGTTGAAGCCGTGCCGAGCGATCAATCAGGGGACGAACGGGGCAGCGTTTGTTTATTTGTTAGGGAGAAACCGGGAGGATGATAAACAGCAGCCAATTACGGCCGAGGAGAGACGGAGGAATGGAGTCGGCCTGATCGATAGGCGACCAAGCTTTTCATCTTAAATGTTCACCATGGGGACAAATAATTACGCTGATATATTATTTTGATACACACGGGCAAAATAGCGTCGGGGTTATTTGAGGTAGTTCCTGCTCTTTTCTTCGCACACACACACACACACACATATACACACACTCCTTTCTATCTGTTGTTTTCTCTCTTAGTGCTTTTCTTTAATGAGTGATACATGACACGGCAGCATATACACAAACAAACACACACATACACCCACATACACTCGCACACACACGCAAACAAGCATACACCTACATACACACGCGCACACACACACGCAAACAAATATACACCCACATGCACACACACAAACAAACATACACGAACACACACACAAACACCTATGTGTATATATATATATATATATATATATACACTCAAACAAAACAAACACGTACACCTACATACACACACATGCACACATGCACATAAACAAACACACTCTCTCCTTTCTGTCTCTGCTGTTCTTTCTGTTTCTTTGTGCTTTTTTTAATGAGTGATACATGATACATGCCAGCGTATATACACACAGACACACACACACCCAATACATCTTCTAACAACTTCCACATTCCAAACTCTGTGATGTCTCAGCTGTGATGTGCACGTACACTGACCAGGCATAACACAACACCGTTTTTTGCTTGGTGACAGGAAACATCGTTTTGCCAAATTAAGACCAGTCGGATCGGAGAATATCCTGTTTTATGGTGAAAGGGTGAACAGGCCGCACGTGTCAACGCAGCCCCTGTGGATGACGGAACGCACACTTTCCCAGCAAAACATTGCCCAAAATCGTGCAATCTCTGCCGGCTTACCTTCTTCCCATAATGCATCCTGGTGCCATTTCATGCATGTGCACCTGCCATCTAGATGATATAAAAGAAAACAGTTGACATGAGTCCACGTCTTCCATCGCTCTGTGGTCCACATGCCCATCGTTGGTGCTTACAGCCCAAAGTTCTTATGCTTGCCCCCTTTTTCTACGTCGAACACTTCAACTTATATATCCCAGGTGAAGAGGATGAAGAGACATTTATTCACGGCGCCATAATGTTTTGCCTCACCTGAGAATAGAAAAGACTCTGAACCCCACAACTCATTTACCCCCTCAGCAGGGGAGGGGACAGTCATTTTTTTTGCTTGATTTCTTTGATTTGCATTTCAGACAGCACAGTAAGATGTTGTGAAGTTGTTTGGCCTTTGACCTTCACCTCAGCGGTGTTTCCTCCGATGTCAGGAACCTCCGGGGCAGCGTTTTAATCAGGGACATGGATTTATGTTAGGTTAGCTGCTTCACAGCCTCAATGCGTCCTGTTGACAGTCACGTCTTCAAGGCAAAGACTCTGCTTTAATCTCCTTCTTTCAAAGTGATATTAACTGGAAATAAAGGCTCAAAAAGCTTCTCTAAGCCGAAAAATGTCATCGAGGGGCGGAAAATTATTTTCACAACTTTTTCTTTTTGTCTGAACAAAACCAATTTCTTTTTGTATTGTCATATTTCCAGCAAATGAATTAAGTCCTTTTTTCCCTCCCTACAGCTATGAGAAAAAGTACTAATCCTTTTGACTGCAGGCAGAAAAATAATTGAGTTACAGACAGGTCAGCGTACAAGATGCAGCACGCGCTGGGGTTTTTGCATTTACGTCCTCTCATTTGATAAACACTCAGTTCTATAGGCCTGCGTGCAAATATGCCCGATGCTAACACACCTCCATTTTGATTTTGATTAAATTACTATTGGTAATTAAAACTTACAGGCTTCCAACATGCTATCTGCACACAGATCATCCCTGTCAAGGTTCCACCATGTTTTTGTCCGCGGATGTGCACATTTGTTTGAAGTATGCTGATATTGTAAACATGTGTTCATGTGTACTAGCTTAGATCGATCTGAGGGCATTCATCCCTGAGTCAACTTGGAATTGGTCGGAACAGCAGCGTCGGAACCTGGGAAAAGGAGAAGGTTTTCACCTCATGGAACCCTGTTTGATGAACACTCCTCTCCCACCTGACGTTGGCGAAAGTGACAGCTGCCAATAGTCATGGATTGGTTTCCCTTTGTGCGTGTGCTCATGCGCACTCAGGCTTGCGGTTGTGGTGGATGTGTGTGTCGATGCGTGTGTGCGTGCGCCGGGTGTCTACGCTCGCTGAGCGCGGTCGATCGGTGCTTTCAGTTCCTTTCATTATGATTACACCCAAAGCGCACGAAGGTGAACCTCTCATCTCTAATAAAGCCTGATGCGCACCCCCTTGGGGAGTGGCTGAGAAGAGACATGTCATGTCTGTCCTTCTTCCTCAGTCCGTCTTCTTGTCTGAGCATGCAGAGCCGATACTCAGTCATTTTCCTTGTCAAGCCTGCGGAGAAGATTGTTGCTACTTTAGCATAACTTGGGTTAAAAACGTTTCATTTCAGACTTGGCGTCGGAGAGGTCGGGTGTGTCCGTACCGCTCATGTGACGCAGCCCTGTGGTATATTTAACAGGCTGCATGTGTAATTATGCAAAGATGATTAGGGTTGGGTTGTGAGTCCACCTGAATGGCAGTAATAAAACAGCTCTGACAGCAGCGAGGACTGTTCCAATCGTGCCTCTCAATCACGACTGTAACAGGATAATCGAGAAAGGGTCATTTTAATTTCCTGCCTGTGAAGTCAGTTCTCTAGATTGAGCACAAATCTATTTTGGATGCTTCATTACATCGCCAGGATCAGAGTAAAGCGTCCCTGCCAGGGCTATAGAGCCACAACACGCTAATTTAGCATGTTGACTCTCCCCCACCTCAGTCCATCAGTCAGTGTATTGTTTCATCCACATCAGGAAGTCTGCAAGTCCGCAAGCTGATCACTGTCAATAATGTGCAATTTAATTACCATTTAGAGATAATCCAGAGGTAATTACTTCATCTTTATTAATTTCCATTTTAACCCCCCCCCCCCCCCCCCCCCCCCCCTCCCATTTATTCATTTAATCCAGTCACCCAGCTGCTGAGGGGCCTCGGTAGACGCCGTTATTAGCTGGGGAAGGAATCATTTCAGCACTTTTCCCTTCATGAGGAGGAGCCATTAGACTGGTGTGAATAATATGGTAATTTGGACAAACTTCAGGCGCAAATATAAATATTCTGCATTCAAATACAATATTGTTGGCTCAGTGCCTGAAGCAATTATGCATCAACTCTGCAGAGAGGGGGGGGGGCTGCTTGATGTGTTTTTCCGTGCCTCTGTTCTGTCGTCTACCTTGTCTGGGTTCAGTCAGTGATATTTTAGGACCTTTGCACTTGTGGCGCCATTAATCATTTTGTTCTTGGATGGCGAAGCATGGCAGAAGTTTTATAATGGCCAATCTTGGCCCGAAAATGTAAAAAATGTATACAGTCTGGTGCAAAAGAATGTATATACGTGTTTTTTTAAGGGAAGCCAAATTTAAAAAAAAATCAGATTAATTGCAAGGCCGTTATAGATTAATTTGGATGAAATTCCATTCATTTCTTTAAATGATGAGTTTGATTTTGAGGCAAAAGACTCATGACACAAGGGGATATACAGGCATTATCTTTCATATTTAAACTATCAAACAGATATGGAGGCCAGATATCAAGGATTAGAAAAGTAATCATCCATTTTGAGATGCAACATGCTTAATTTTGCCTGAGCCTCTGTACTTGATATGTATCCATCTAATTGCCCAGCTGGAGGGGCAATTAGATGGATACACATGGCTTACAGTTGCCCATCAAGTTGCCTCTGCCAAATGAGCACCAATCCTCACATTAATGTTCTATCAAATAGATCCTTTATTTGAATCAAGATGAATGTATATGTTTTTACTGTACAGAACAGGACTCAAAATGAACTTGTCATTGCCACAATAAATGAGAACTTCCCACTAAAACCACAATAACCAGTGAGTCATTCAGACTCCAGTTCTTACTTATATAGTATAATTTTAAACAATGTTGCTAACAAGAAAATAAAGTAGGTTCTGATCTCAGTGTAGTTGTATGAAACTGTAACCTGGGGGCGCTTTTAAAAGTAAAAAGCCAAAGTGCAAGACAGCAAATACCTATAGAAACTGGGGAGTTCACAAAGGGCTTAATAAAGGGAGGAAAGACAATAAAGTAACAGCGAGAATAGCTGGTGGAGAAGGGTGACAGAAAGGATCATTAAGTCTCGCCACAGTGTCCTTCCTGTACGTTCCAATTAAACCCCTCAACCTCAGATCTATGTAGACAGGAGGAAGAGACCCCCAATGTCTCCCTCTGGTCCAGTTTACCTGGATAAAGTAGCAGGCTCAGGCCAGTAATGGAAGCTTCCCCTTTTGTTCTTCACATGTAGAAGAGGAGGCGTCTCTAACCAGAATTAAAGAGTCGACCTGCTGGGAACAACCGCGACCCAACTTATAGAGTCCATATAGTGTGCTTATTTTAGCTGAATATGCGCCGATAACCTTGTACGTTATATAACGACGCCAAGCAGCCTCACGCTCTTCTGCATTCAGAGCAGCGTTTCCCTGTCTCGCATAATGAATTCTCTCATGGTGCAAACTCATCAGTGGCTTCGCTCTTTGTCGAGGACACACAATCATCCCCCCGCCGCCAAAACCTTCTTTACTTTCATCCGGAGGCTGCGCTCGTGAATTGCCAACCTTAAAGGAACGTGGTAATCACCGGCTCCCTGTGGGATATTTGAAACTCTTTCAATCTTTAGGAACTCCTAGATGAATTCCAATGTGGCTGAACATCAGCAGTGATCAGAGTCCGTTTGGGCGCCTTCAGTATGCAGGGCGCCGGGCTAGCTTGGGTCAGGGCCGATATCCTAACGGTGGGGCTAACATATGATGTTCACACATGTGCTGGATTAACGACATGAAATATGGATTCCATCCCAGCAGGGGGCCACCCTGAACCCAGAAACATGCAGGAACAAAGAACTGTTATCAGTCCTATTGCTAAGATTTCATGGGTTCTATTTATACCTCACTTTTACCGGTGCCTGTTTAAATGTGCAGAACAGAGGGAAAATATCAGGAGCAAACGCCCACGCGCTAACGCAATTAGCTCAGTTTAAGCAACAAAGTTATTTAATCACAACAGAATGGATCTGAATGCCAGACAGCCCCCCCCCCCCCCCCCCCCCCCCCCGGTGTCTTCAAAAAATGATTTCTCGTCTTGTGAGTTCATCTAAAATTGTAATTTATCTCGACTGGGTGTGAGGGTGATAACACAACTGTTTGTTTGACCCTTTTTTTTCTCTTTTAGCCACTGTTAAAGTGGCTGAAACGTGGCAGACAGCCTGGCGTTCCCATGAAACAGGTCATTTTGATGACTTGTGCCTGTGGTGGTTTCTATTATCCGATTAGTCGTTTCTTTTATCAGGATGCTGCTCTCGATGCTGTCTGTGTACACGAGTTCGAGGAGCGGATGCTCGTCTCCCTTACTTTGAGACAACTCTCTCTAAGGACGGCGTGTGCATCAGAGAGTTCAAGATAAACAGTGAATCCGTTCACCGACATATCAGCTCCAGAGGACGGTTCTTTTTCTATACGACAGGAATATCAAAGGGTGTTTGATCTCACTGCCGACTTTTCACCCTCCGAAACAAATCGACGCGTTTCGCGGCTCCGTTCCTCTTTTTTTTTTTCCTCTTCTGAAAAGCTGCTTGTTGCAGTTTTGATGAGAAAATGTTGCAACCTGTTCAGTCCCCCCTCTCGTGCCCTTGACTGCTCAGCCCCCCCACCCCCGCCGCCGGTGTTCCTCGCTCTCCAGCCTGGTTCGCTTCGTGGTTTGAAATCTAAACACGAATCTGGAAGAGGAAGACGAGTAAGGTGGAAGTGAGCAGGAAAAATGGAAAGCAATATTCTAGCTTAGTTAGGTGCCATGTAGAATCGCCTCCTGCTCCCGCTGTTCCAGGCTTTTAACTGGCCTGACGTACCGTCAGCATGCCCGCGCTAATGTCCGCCAATTACGGCCGGGCTCATTTTGGACACTGTGTCTGATTATTTGTCATATTTCCCACCAGAGCCACGGTCCTGGACTCATAACGGCTACTTAATTGGGTGGGAGACAGAACACTGGGTCTGTACGGCTGCTTAGGTCGGCCACTGATGGATGATGATCACTGGCGCACGACCGGGTAAAGACGATTTGTGGTTTAATGGAGACTGAAAGGATGGTGCCCTGCAGATGTCTTACTTTTTGTAATTCTGACCACATGGGCACTTACGTCCAGTCCCGTGGTGTCTGAGCACGGCAAGTAAAAGGTGGAGATCAACTGCATGAGGTTTAGTTCTGAGCAGCTAATTGGACAAAAACTAGACAGAAATATTGCAGTAGACATTCGGGCCTTTTGAATTCCTTGTGGGCTGAAGACTTTTACACAATGAACCTCAGTTAATTGAGGCATTCTTCAGGTATAACAAGACAAAAAAGCTCATTTTTGTTTCCCTGGATGCATTCTGTATAATACAATGATCCTCTGTGTATTTCACCATCAGAAAGCCAACAAAAGTCCAAGTACAACTATCTATTTTTGGTAAAAACTCATGTAATTACAAGTCTTGCAAGCCACTTGAACGCCCTTTCGACCCTATCTAGGTCAATTTTTGACCTTAAGTCGTTCAGTCCTGTTGTGGTGATCATGTGACTGTACAGGAAGTGATTGTGGCATAACGTGCATACAAATGTTGATGGTGGCATAACTTGCATACAAATGTGAAGGAAGCAGCTAATTCTCCATATCCTGTTTTTGAAAGCTAACTTTAAAACCCATTAACAGTTCAAAAGCTTTAATATAAACTCAGATGCAATTTTCTGTTCCACTTGGTCTGTGGTTTAAGACCCATCCATTTCCTTTAAGGGATAATGACTGAGTTGTTACAGGACATTTTAATGATATGTTAGTGTAGAACAGTGAGCCATTTGCAGGTTTGCAGTTCACTCGCTCCACAAATGGTAGCAAATCACAGCAGTTTAAACAGAAGTGCATTACAAAAGAGCACAGCAACAGGTACAACACAGGAACCTTAGTTTAATGTCACCAAGAACATAATTAATGTTGAGAGTGGGGGGCAGGGGAGATGGAAAATTCAGGTCAATAGAGGATCTCTGGCAAGTCATAAATTACGCTCTGTTCTCCTTTCGGCCACCATCTAAATGCTCCTGCTAAAGAAATCAATACAGTATTTCTGATAGAGATGAAGGTAAAAGCAGCAGCCCAGATGCCGTCAGAGCCACCAGACAATTGATCATCTGTGCTCAGTGGAAGTACAGCCAGAGGCTACAGGGAAGTTAGCTTTGGCTCTTTTAGAGCGGGGCTTGGTGTTGGATTGAGGCATTCCAGCAGGGAGAGTCAATAAAGATTTAATATTCAAATACTTTTCCTGCAATTTACTGAACATTCAGACCGATGGGACCTGCTGGTTGGAGCTGAACAGATTTGATGAGAGGGACAATGAGTGGAGCGATGAAGGGCGCGGTAAAGAGGCCGTGAGGACGGTGGTCACTGCTGCAGCTTGTATGACTTTGTTAATTTCACACCTCGCTTCCATGTCCAGTCTCTCCTCTCCCGTTCATTCCACAATCTTATACCATTACGTACTTTTCCACCCTCAATTTCTGCGACCTCAAGTCCCCCGGCGTTCATAACCGGACAGCTTGTTCTATATTCTAATGTTTTAACTGAGCAGATGTGATTTTGCTTGACTAGACGCAACAAATGCGCCAATATTACACTTTGGAATTTGTCTTTTTATACCTAAATTAGTTCTTTTTGCCAAAGAACCTGTGAGCTGCAGCAGGAAGGATGAGTAACAGCTTTGGCTCCTGTAGCTCATGTTTGTTTTACTGCCATGGCAACTCTGAAATTCAAATCTTTTGCTGCATCGGTGTCACGATGCCGAACACTTTCAGAGTTTTGCAGTGCGTTGGACGACAGAAACCCAATAAATCAGGATGGAACATTTTGGTACAGGTGTAGGTAGGCAGTTGTTTGCTGAAACATCACTGAGAGCTAAACGCTGGTACTGACGTCGGATGGTCCAATGAGAGAGCGGCTAGTAAAAAAGAACCAATCAGAGCAATTAAAACATCTTCAGATTCCTTCATATTATGTTAATCCTAAACTTTTGCATTCTGAGACACGCGAATGCTGCAATGCAGCGTTTACATGAGTTTAGCCAAAGCTCGCTCTCCCTCTCTCTCGCTCTCCCTCTCTCCGCCCCCCCCTTCTTTCTCTCTGTCTCAATGGGGGGATAAGAGGGATAAGAATTTTTAGGAGAGAAAATAAACAAGACTTGGAAATAAGAGGCAACAAAAGAAAACACACAGCTAGACAAACATTGGCTCCGTTCACACATGAAGCCTTGTCTGGGCAGAGTTCCAGCCTTTTCCCTGGACCTGGGGGGGCTTGGTTGAGACAGAACTGATTTTCTAGGAAATATTCACCACCAGTTTCCCACCTCATGCTGTGACTGTGTTACTTCAGTCTCACATGTCGTCTTGTCGTGGTCTTCAGCCGCCGTGGACCACAGCTGTTGATCTCCTCTGCAAACGGCCCACGATTTTACAATGAATTTGGCTGTTTAGATGCTAGTGGACCCATTAGTGTCCCCTCAGAGGACATCTTAGTCTCTCCTACAATATTACAGCCATTGACGTGTCGTGGTTGACCGAGCATGAAATGGAAATGTCCTGGAGAGGATCTGGATGTGTGAATATTAATAATGACTATATAATACCAAAGCCACTCCAAACAACTAAAAGGTCAAATTAGCTGTATAAACAACACAGCATCCTCCTCATCTTGGCTCCACTGGGTGCTGCTTCTTTGCCGGATATCCTCTCCTCTTTTTTTTTTCCCCACTGTGCCCTTCCGTTCGGTGGTGATGTCATTGATGCAGAGACAAATATGTTGCTTTAAAGAGTCAGTCCGCAGTGCAGAGGAGTGGAGGAGGGAGACGGAGCAGGGCTCGGCAGAAACTTTCACCAAACTCCGCGCTAATGGCGCACGCTGGCTGTCAGGCACGCAGCGAGCGGGGGAAACCTCAGCGGGTCCCGCCGCTGTTTTGAATATTTATCTCTGCTCAGTCCACACGTCAACAAGCAAACCCTCAGTGGCATTGACAGATGAATAGATAATGATTTATTGCGTTATTGTCTGCACACACACACACACACACACACACACATTAAGGGCCTTCACACATTTTTCCAAGCACACAGAAAGCCGACTGTGTTTTAAGCAAATGCGGTGTGGCTGATTTATAGCTCAATCTGAGATGAATTCTCCCATGAATCATTGCACCTGCAGTGTAGAAGGCAGACGGGGCAGTGCCACTTCTTTTTTTGGCCCGTTGTCACCGTAGGATTTGTTATTTAGCACACTGTAACCTATGTGGAGCTAAAGTACAATGTGAATAAACTCCCAAACACCCTGCATCATTAGACTGCTGCGAGTGTAAATCCCATCTGCAGCATCTAACAAGCCGAGAAAAAGCTCGGTCAGATGGTCTTTTGCTGCTACATTCAATGCAAATGATCCAGCTTAGTGTGCGTTTCTGAAAACTACTCTCTTCTGTTGCGACGCAGCCGGCTCGTCCCCGTATCTGTTGTGCTTGTCGTCTGCCGCGTCCTCATCCTCCGCGCCTGTAAATGCTGAGCTGTGTTGGTTTAAGACCAGATAGACCAAAAAGCCTGTGTGCTTATTTATTTAGGAAAAACGCAGATGCAGCTCAACCCACACGCTCTCGTCAGAGTTGGTCGGGGACGCACAGGCATTAGCTAAAGGATTTTCTGCCTCTCTCTCTTTAATCACAATGCTAATTAAAGTTTAGTGGCTAATTGTGGCAGAGGTTTTTTTTCCCTCTCTCACTGTTTTTTTTTTAACCCGTTGCCTACTTCTCTGTGCTAGCGTCCAGCTAATTACGGAGCTAATGGTTTATCGGTCTCCGCCGCTGTGGACACAAGCACTAGCGTGATGGATTACAGGCCACGTTCATCAGTCCTGCTCCCGCAGGAGCTTCCCAGAAGGCTCTGGCTTTTGCTCCTGCCTGGTGATGAAACTGGAGCACAAATATTCATCCTGCGGCTCCACCGTGGCGGTCAATAATCGTCATTTCATGCCAGCTCATGAGAGTTAATCCACCACCGCACGTGCACGCTCACATGACAATAGACTGCGTTCATGGATGCCAACTTCTGGTTGTATATTTGATTCCTGGAATTGACAGGTTGATATCCCAGGGCTCCCGCTGGGTTTGTGTAATTCTTTGCGTTCGTTAGCCGTGATAGTGATTACCAGGTTTAATTGGGCACAGTGAGGCTCTGATTATGAAGCAGGATGACAAGGAGCTGCCGGAGAGCTGTCAGGGTGTGCTGGAGCATCTCCCCAACTTCTGTCCTTGGAGATCCCAGCAGATCAAGTCAGGGCAACACAAACTTTTCAAGACCCCGGGGTCGCTTTCAGTTCAATATCGAACAATCTGATAATATCTGGTTCCACAACGCAGAATTTTTCTGCCCCTCACATGTGATAGAGGCAATGAGTTTGTCGGTCGACATGCTAGAACCGCCGGAGGATCGGTCTTCTGTACATTAAAGATCCGGCTCGGGACTTGGTTGCGAATTTCAAAAGTCTGGGGCGATTCGGTTAGTTCCACACAAGCGCACGGGGACCACATTCAGAGAAGGCGAGCCTATTATCAACACGCCTTTGTTGAAGGCCGCGCTCCACATGCGCGCGTACGTGCCTTTCTTCTCACGCTTGTGATGCCTTGACTGCGCGTCAAAGGCGGGGGAATGATAAACACGGGGTAAAGAGGAAGGAGGCAGATCCGAATTTGGGATTCGGCTTTCTTCGCCACCTAGCTTTGAAGCTCCGGAGGAGACTGGTGATCGGATCAGGGATGCTGTATGGAATTGGATAGAGGGTGGGAGGGGAGGGGGAGGAGATGGGAGGGATTTAACTCGGGGTATTCGGGGGTATTTTGAGCTTCCTCCACAGCGACGCTGTCATGGCACTCCGGCATGTGTACATGTATGTTCATCCTCGGATTTAGAGCTTCCCTGGTCTCCGGAGCGTTGCACGTTCCTAATATCAGATTAAGTCTCAGTTCTCATCCTCCGTATCAGATAATTCATACTTGGTTTGATTTAATTAGATCAGCGTGTTTTTGACCATAAGAGGATTTCGTCACATGCATTTTGTATGAGACGGTAATCGGCGCCGCGACTACAGACGCCGCCGCCGCCGCTCACAGAGGAGGATTATTAGAGCAGATCACAGGCAGACAATTGGAAGGAATTTGAAAGAACCTCACGCACCACCCACAGTGGGAACATGCAGATCCGCGGGAGAGAAAGAACCGATGGAGCCAAAGTAGAAGCGTTCAAACTTCCCCGGCACTCAGTATCTGTAATTAAAGCCGTGAGACTTTTCCCACGATATCGGCCCATTCCGCCTGGTCGTGCTGACCTTGACGGCCCCTCTCTCATATCCATCCTCATCGGTGCGGCGGTGCCCTTGCTGCATTGCCGTGCCTCGCCCTGCTGGCTAACATATTGATCAGGATGGCCTAAAGCCCTCTGCATTGTAGCTGAATCCAGGCTCCAGGCAGCTCTGTGCTCAGGCGAGGCGGCGGGCAAACCGCCTGCACATCACTTGTGCGACTGAACTCAAATTATCCCGAATTTTGCTGCAACTTTTATCTTTCGAGACTCAAAGCGCATTTATCTCGCCACTCTGAGAGCGTCTGATCCTCCGACTTCGCTCTGGGCTAATTACCGGGACAGGCAACACCCGACCTTTACATGCAGTGCGGGCCCGAGGGGGCGGGCGAGAAGGTCATAAACAAACAAACAAACAATCTCAGAGGGGCCCCTATATACATCACTAGACAAGAAAAGGACACGTGCATATAATTACGGGCACCCCTTCCTTAAAAAAGCAATAATGAGACATGTAAACAGAAAAATGAGCTACCACAGCTGTGAGTGTAATTACACTCCCAAATAAACGGCGATCTGCACGGCGGCGACAAGGAATCTCCGTGAGGGATTTGGTCATGTCAGGCCTTAATAACGCCGGACCGGCCTCGCGTGTAATTGATCATGTAATCAATTCATTAACACGACTCCCTCCCATTTGCTACCACAGGTCATTAACATGATGAAGGACTGGAATCAAGAATATATATAAATGCAATACGGATGAGTAATGGTATGGGGGGTGGGGGGGCTGTGTACAGTGTGAGGGACTTTATAAATGCCTGCAGATATTTTTCTACCCTTACTGATTAGAAAGTGCACCCGAGCAGAAAAATAGAAGAAACACGCCGATACCCAACACACACCAGGACAATGGCGTCTCCTCCAACTTTAAGGAGTAATTGTGGGAACCTGCTGCATATGGCCTATTTCTGCCTCCGTCCTACTCGCTCATTCGGCTTTTTTTAATGTCTGGCTACACTCTTGCTCTGTGCACACACACACACACACACACACACACACACACACACACACACACAGAGCCAAGACAGAGGCAGGTGCCTGAATGGTGTTGACAAAAGGAAATTAATGAGGAAGAAAGTTCCTATTCTGTTATTGCAAGAAGGAGAAGAAAAAAATTGAGATTATGCAAATGAGCCAGGGCTTTGTGGCGGCGGAATGAGCTCGGTGGTCACTCAGCTAGTCTCAGCTAGGATAAAACTGCATGGAAAGGGAGAGGGGAGTTAAAAGACTCTCTCTTTACAAAGATTTCACCAAACTATCGAGGTGTCAGATTGTTTCCTGGAGGTGGATGGAGGAGGGGAGAAGCATCCTTTCAGGTGAAGAGGAGAAGAGAATTGTCTGCCCGCTGCTGTCTGTCTTGTGTTCAGCCCATTCAGAGAAGACTGAAGCGGTGATTTAACACATGACTGCCGCCCACGCTTCGCCGGAATCATCTCCCTTATACACACACAATCCTCTCTGCTACTGCTTCATCATCCCCTGCAGAACAACAGTCTGGATGAGGAGTTACAACCTGAGACAGGAGGACGCAGCCTCACACTTGCCCTTATAGATCATGTTGGTTTCTTCTTGTTTTAAAACTAAATTCAATTCATCTTTTTTATAGCGGCTGTTACGATCATAATGTTCTGGGGACTTTCACAGAAACCCAGAGCCTAGCAGCAGCAACAGGAAGCGCTTCCTTTGAACAGGAAGAAACCTTAAAGCTCCTATAACCCTGCTGATGGCTGGACAAGTGAAGGAGGAGAAAGAGGGATAGTTCTCCCGGGGGGCAGAAAGAGGAGAAGAACAGACACATACATCATAAACATAAATCATGGTTTGGTACCCCGATGATATAGATTTAGAACCAGGAGGGAGGAACTTTGGAGTCGGCAGTTCTAGAGTTCAAAGATAACTACAAGTTAATGGTAACTATAGAGACAATAATTTACACCATTTTATATTACCTCATAACAGAATCCACTCGTGTGTCACGCCTTATTTCAGGTCCAATCATTTTGATTTACTTTTTATAGAATGAAACTCCCTTCAGCGCATCATTGTTTTCATCCTATGTTGTTTTACTACCTTTGGAAGGTCCAGTGTGTCATAATAATCTGACCTCATAAATCAGATATAGTGTACAAAGACGTGCTGGTTTTTTCAGTGTTGCATGTTCACTCACACCCCCGTATAGGAGTCAGAATATCCTTTCTACACTAGCCCAGCGTAACCTTACAACAGGGTAAGATGTTTGCACTGGAAATACTTGCATTTTGTGCCCCCACAGCCACCGTAGATTCTCTGACATCCCTGATAAAAGGGAAAGGCCTGAGGAGGGAAGTGGGCGTCGTGTTCCCTTCGCTTGCTCGACTCGTTTAGTTAAACAATAACTCCATTATTGTGGTCTTCAGCTTAATCTTAATCTTGACAGCCTAATTAAAACCGGTTGTCACATTGCGGGCTTTAATGCTCAGAGTAATCCAGGCTCTGTGGTGGGCAGTCAATTACTTTTCACTCTGTGGTTTGGGACATTTTAGACTGTAAATTAATTAAATTCTGAGCATACAAGCATGAACAGAACCAAATATCCTCTCCCCCATAATATTAAAAGCAGGAGACTATACTCTAACTATTCTCCGGACCAGAGAAAATCATCAGTTTTCACAGTAGCTGCTGGAAAAAATCATTTAGATTTAGATGTCAGAGCCCATTTACTCCTAACTACCAGCTGGAATTACGTTTGCTAATTGCCTTTAATTAAGAGCACAGAAAATAATTCTGACTTTAAGCTTTTCATTCTGAGATCAGATCAGCAGTCCATTAGTACACCGGAGATGCTATTGTTTCCCGGTGCATCCGCAATCTTATAGATTTCAGGCTTTGCTGCTGCGATGACCCACTTTCTCCCAGGAATCATTAAAGTTTCATTTTGCTTTAACTTCTCTTGGAGGAAAAGCCCTCACGGCTCTCCTGAGCTCACTTTACCGTACCCACCGGTGCACAGCGGCCATGTTAGAGCCACTAAATATGCAGTAAAGCACGCCATACGCTAACTCCACCGTGGAAACAGGCCGATGTCGAGCGACGGCTCAATTCCATAATGAAGTGGGTTTTTTGCAGATGAAAACAGATGCACAGATGATTTCAGCAGTACAATATGCTAACACACAAATGCTATCACACTATAGATGAGATAAATGTGTATCTGATTTCTTTGTCTGCCAGAAAGAATGCTAATTGTTTCTCTGAGACCTCATGAATGGTTTTAAATTCCATCTGTAAGGTCAAAAAAGATGAGTGAGCATGAAAGTTTGCCTGAGTTCAATTAGTCAAATGCAGTAATCTAAATAGACGTGATTGAGGTTTGATGTTCTGTAAAACCTGCAGGCAGACAGCTAACAAGTTAGCTCGGGAGACTCTTTCACTGACACTAGCAGGCAGCTACTGGTATCATGGTCCAACTTTAAACCTGGCCAGGAGAAAATATTCCCATGAGTTAGAGAAGATTTTATGCCCCAACACTCATCTGTTGTGAGGAAAACATGAGGGATGCAAATAATATTGCACACACGATGGCACAAACTAAATATCGCGATTGAGATCGATGGTCCCGTTTAAGCCTCCTGCAGATGCTCCTTGTTAAACTGGCCAGTGAGCCCTGTCACCGGCATTGACTTCCAATGCAGCTGCAATTTACCACGCTGGGCGTTCTGTAAAGTGTAAAATGATGATGATGTTGTTTCATCATTTACACACATTGGACCGTACACAAGGGAGGAGATGAGGAAGAGCAGACTTTAATCAGTACAAAACTTTAATATCGCTTCTCTGATGCTAATGATGGTGCAGATCTAATCAAAGCTTGTTACTGTAAATGATCCGATGTCTGCTCTCACGGTGTGCTCAATTTGTCACACATTTGTTTCCTTTAAATTTTCATTATTTCGCCTCAGACTCTGAGTTGATTTGTTACTCTTCTCTTTGTTCCTTCGGCGTTCAACATGGAGCTTTCAGAACCGCCAGCCTGAAACCATTTCAAAGCTGTTAGGCCTGTTGCAAGCAGGCAGTTTTAGTAAAAGGTTACAGGTGACCTAAAAGTTAGAGCTTTATCACTTTAGGAGTGATTATAAAGTGTCAGGGAGATATGTTAACATATTAATACCTGCTGGCTAGAGCGCCACCCTGTAATCAACTGCAGGGAAGACATTAAAAATGGTTGTTTAGCATCACGCTGCACCCTCATAGACACCAAAGGAAATGGACGCGCCTTTGCACCACGCATCATTTAAACACAATCCATCCCCTCTCTATCTCTGTCTCTGTCCACGTGCACGCCAGCGGGTCCGAGCGTTGCCCCCTCATCAACAAAGACAAACAGCGTTTAATGAGGGAGGTGGCGGGAAAATAAATGCAGTGCCTCTGAAAATGATTTCATCTCATCCGATCATCGCTTTTCGTTTCCATCAATTTACTGTCTGAGAGAGAACCTGCTGGAGAGGAAGAAAATGTGAATTATGGCACCGCTGTGCCAACATTAGTTTGTCTTCCTATTTGCGTCTTTATTTATTCCCGCCGCTGCAGCTGCGCACCGGCGGCTTTGAACATCGGGGGAACGGCAGCGATGCAGTTGCTGGTGGGGAAACCAGTAAATTATCAAGGCCTCGAAACATTATTTCCTCGCTTCGCACCTCTCCCCTCTTTTTCTCCAAACTCTCTCGCCGCTTGTCACCCCTTTAATTAGTTTGACATTTGCCACCCCCAGCCTAAAGAAAGGCTGTCATTAGAGGAGCCGACAATTAAAGGTCCAGAAATATGGTGTGTTTGATTGCCGGTCTGGAGGGAAGGGTCGTGGGCTCGCCGCGTGCCAGATTCTTTCACGTTCACTCGCTCTCTTTCTCCCCGCCGGACTCTGCGGCAGCAGGGGGGGGTCAAAGGTCAGCAGTGGAAGTGAGCGACCGCAAGGGTCCATTGATTCATAAATAAAGCGGCCTGTAATTGCCTGCGCAGGTGGCGATACAGCCTGAACAGCGCCGGTCAGAGCGGAGAAATTAAACAGTCTGAAGTGATTTTGCCCGTGAAAACGATCAAGTATCGCAATTCACCAGAGACCCTTAACTCCGCTGTTTCAACATTAATATTTGGTGTGCACGTAAATAAACTGCAGCTGTTTAAGATGAGGCCGCCCCGGTTTGCAGAAGAAATTAAGAGTCGTTTGAGAGGACATTGTATCGTCTATGAAGCCAATATAAACAAGCCGCCAGCATTTTCTATTCCATGTGCATTCCGTCCAGGATGGATTAAAGAATTCTTTTTAATATGTAAAAGGGGAGTGGTGGGCTTCAGAGGTCTTAATTAAAGCTGTTCTGTGTGTGAGGTCAGAGCCTACAACATTAGGGCCATTACCCCAAGGAGCTGGGAATCAATGCGGAGGGAGAGACGCATCCTTCATTTTCCTTGGGGCTATTGATTCTCATTTACCTTCATCTGTCCGCCCGGTCCCTGGAAAGATGAGGAAAAACATGCGCGCATACGTCTGCGAGCCGGTAACAGGAATTCACTTCTAATTATTTTAGCTTTTCGGTGTTTGACGGTTTGTCAGCTCCATCCATTCCCCTCATTTCACCCCAGATGCATCTGAAGCTCCACTTGGGGTGAACCCACGCGCCGGGTTCTGCACAGCTGGAGACCAGGAAACAGCAGGCGAAAGCGTGTACTTTGTTTCACCTGGAGCCCTCCTCCTTCTTCTTCACCGCACGCCATCTTTTCTCCCGTTCAACTCCTCCACCGAGCTGGCATCTCCAGCGTTACTGCTTCAAATGTTGCAGGAATGAAAAGTTGCTGCTCCGACATCACTCCGTTTGTAATTTATCAGCAGCACGCCGGCAGAAACCGCCACGTTCTAATTGGTGTTGGTACGAGGGAGGCGCTACGACTCTCCGCTGACGTTCTACAGCAGCAAAACTGCAAAATAAAAACCAGGGAAAAGCGGTTCGACTCGGGGGGCGTTCATCAATCAGTAAATAAGCGCTCGGATCAGCGCTAATGAAATATAACAGCCAAGTTTGCTGGTTGAGATGAGGGAGCGGTGCCAACGACTCTCCCAGCTCATTTGTCTCACTCTGTTTTTCCCTCCTGATGTGCTGAAGTGACTGATGGCCACGGCACATCGGAGTTGTTATGAGGATCATCAGTCACGCAGCCGAACTGACAGGAAATGTCAGAATAATGCGGCGATATTAGCAATGTTCCTCATGTGGACGTGTGCACGTACAAGGTTACGCGGGAGAGCCGTGCATGCATATGTACACAAGCCAGAGGGCTGATCCTGTATTCTATCACAGCCTTTGAGCTTTTACAGCGCATTTGTACATATGAGGGAAGTTTATTCAGGGCACGGTTAGAAAAACTGTCTACCAACACTGAGTGGCACAACCCTTTACCCCTCGTGCCCCCCAGAGTCTTTCTTTCCTGTTTTCATTGTTTCTCCCAGGGGAGGACTCTTATGAAGGTTGCACAGCCGAGGGACATGCTGTGCTAATAGCCCCCCTAAATGAAGTCATCCATAATGTTGCAAGCCCTTTATGACACACACCCTACCTCACATTTCTACCTTTGTGGGGACTTTCAGGCATACACATAATACATTACCCAGCTCCCCACCCTAACCCTAACCACCCTAAACCCTTGGTCCTCGATAATAGCAAATACAAGGACACACACAGACACACACTCACACCTCACTGCTCCCAGGGTAAACCGGGACCAGGGTCCGTCGGGAGGAAAAGGTAAATTTCACTGGATAAAATGAGAAATAACCCAACGAGCGACCTTGGAATGGCAGCAGATCCAAACAGACGGGTGGAGTTTAATTAACATTTGAACGAATGTCTGGGGACAGAAGGGAGTCAAGAGCGGGAAGAGATCTGGAAAGGCGCGAATGGAGGGCGAAATGTTACAAGTCATCAAGCGGTGATGCAAAATTTGCATCACGGGGACATCAGAGGTGGGCGATTTCGGCACGAGGTCCTCAGGAACGTCAGTGTTCCACAGCTTCAAATGAATATCAAAGCCGGCGGAGGGATGGCGTTCTTTAGAAGGCGCTCGGTTCCGGGTTAGCGTCCCAACGTTGCAGCTGCTTTACATCACTGAGTGTACTCGTTTCCAGTCCCTCCGCTGAATATTTCACACCTTCATTCACTCCTGGGCCGTCTCTCAAAGAAATGAGGCGCAAATAAGCCGCGCACTGCCCCCTCACCTCAACCCCTCCACCCTCTCTCCCTCTGTAGTACTCTGTAGCACCCATGGGCCTTTTTTCCTTCCTCCTTTGTGTCCATTCTTCACTTTTCTATCTCTGCCTGCTCCTCCTTCTTTCTTCCCAGTCTGGCTGTTAATGGGTCTGAAAGATGTATGTGATGTAACCCGAATAGACGGCGAGCCGGTGTCAGGAACGCCGCTGCCTCCTTTAAAAGCACTCCTGCAGACAATTCCTCTGCGATGCCGAGCATCTCTAACTGTAATGGAAGATTCCTGTTGGTCGTCTTTCAGGCCAGGACCCTGGAGGCCCCAGCATCTACTAAAGCCACCGTAAGAGTCTACAGCCGTTAATTACATAAATCAAGTTAACAAAGCTGCATATTTATAGCAGCAGTGACCACGGGACCGCTCGTACATTCTGATGATGGTGCGAATGGTTTTGCTGTTTTTCTACGCAAAATTATGATTGCTTATCTACATAACTGCAAATGTGGAGTTGTAGCGTTAAAAATAAACAGCAGCAACTGCCCATGAGGTAAAATGTCCAGAGATGCCAAGACACAAGGCAGGAACGTGGTTAAGAAATGAGTGGCAGGTGATTGCACAACCTTGTGGTGGACCTTGGTACTGCAGCCAGGCGCTCGCCCTCATCCACACTGAGGTTAGCACCTGCACACGTCAGCCTGCTGCTCTTTCATTCACTCTCACGCGCTCTCACAAGAGTTCGTTTTATCTGTTGGAATAAAGATCTGTGTGTGTGCATGGCTGATAAGACTGCAAAGCTAAATCAAACAGAAATGAAGTGTTTAATTTTACCCTCCTCCATCACTATAGATAGACCTTTTTGGTACAATTTTACCTGAACCTGAATGTTTTTGCTCTTTGTGCTCACTTTTATGTTTCCTGGATAATTTGGTCTGTTGAAGATTGTGACATGTACATTTTAGTGGCTTAAATGCATCTTGATCCATCTTCAAATAACTCTAGAGTCCGATTTCGTCCGCTGCGCTCTGAATATTGGGTGCTCTAAATATGGAACTATTTAGTCTTAATCATGCTCCAGTTATCTAATGACTCATTGACTTGCTCCCCTGTCGCAGAGGTCTGAGCGCAGCGCCGGCTTAAGTGGAGTCAAACAGACATAGTTCATGGAATGGGAGAGAGGGCATGCTCCAAAACTCTCCGCAATGAATTACAGAACATGGTTATGATTTCACTGGGGACGTGTTGTGGGAGGTATAATTGTTCATCCAGTGACCAGGGGATGAGCTTATTGATTGCTGTCCCCTGTAGGCAGCAGGGAATTGCCCCTAACACAGTGGCGTCAGTGAGTGCGATCCTCAGGTTGTTGCATATAGACACGAGACAGCACTTAACCACATGAAAAATGCCCATTTTAAAATATAAACAGCAAAAAGAAAATGAAACTAAGTCACGGCCAATAAATCTCAATCTCCCTTTTCTTTTTTTTTGCGTCAGTGCGGAATAAATATGTCCGAATTTTGCAGGCTGTTGGACAACTTTGACCACCATTGCTGTCATTTTGTGTGGAGACGCATTCATCAGTGCGACCTTGAAACTTTCCTTCTGCTCCCTCGTTGCCATTTCATTGAAAACGTTCATCCCCAGAAAGATCACAAATCCACACCCACCTCCAGATCATGTACGTAAAATATACCATCATCAGCCTAGACACACACACACACACACACACACACACACAGCTGCTGGCCCCGGCTGCTTCCTGGCAGCACATCAAGGGTGTGATAAGCACACTTGTTGTCTGTAAATCAATGTTGGCTTCTGCCAATCAGATCACCACCTCTGCCCAAACTGATACGCCGTTCGCCTGTCTCCGTGGTAACGATCAGCAGGCTGACAGAATTTATACATTGCAGTTAAAATGTTGACACCGGGTTTATTGATCCTCTTGGTGGGCCGCAGAGATGCAGCAGAGGGGGAGGAGACGGGGAGAATAAAGGAACGCCAAGGTGTTGCTTTAATTTGCTGACTAATACCGTCAGCGGCTACATTTCACCGCAAGGTTACTTTATGCAGATTGAATTCCGTATCTGATTCCTTCCCCACCTCTTCGGTAATGAGCCGAACCCGCTCCAGAGTTCAAACCGCAGTCAAGAGCTCGGTCAGAGGTGCAGCGGCGTTAAAAACAAAGTAAAGCGATCAAGATCTCCGATAAAACATAAGAGGATTGACTTAGACCGTAAACACAGCACAGGAGGATGCTTTTAAAATGAAAAATGTATGTTCTGCTTAAGGGTGGGAATTAACAGGAATATGCTCATTAGGCCCAATTAAAATGGCTGTTTGCATTTGCATCTTGCCAAATTCCTGATCAGAGGAAAATGCTTAGAGCGGGAATTCTCAGTTTTTGGTTTTGTTCATGTCCTTTTAAGTACTCACATTATTAATAAGGAATATCTGTCTCTTTTGGGAAAGAGTAGCATCAATTTTAATGTGTGTGCAGCTATTATCATATTCACTCTGTAAATCAATATCCCAAATCATCTGAGATGTGCTGAAGTTAAACATTTACGCCTTCCCTGCATTCTCGGGGTCGAGCTCGACGCCCTTTTATGAGTGGCAGTTTGCCTCACTGCGAAATCTAGAATCCACGATTCTTGCCAAAACTAATCAGCGACAAGTGCACGGATGTACTCAGTAACCCGCTGCAATCTTCCGTGATGACGTCCGCGCGCCTGAGAGAAAGAAAAAAACGCATTCTTATCTCTAGGAGAGTGACCCATTTTCCACCCGTCTTTTGTCTGCCTAATCAGGATGTGAATTCAGATGTAATTATAGTTTACATAGATGTAATTTCTTGGTCACTTCATCTCCTGTCTAAACAACACCAAAGGAATGTTGACATTTAGCCAGTATTAGCTGCAACACCCACCCGCCCGCCCGCCCGCCCTCCTGATGTGGGTTTTTTTAACATCATACAGCCGAAGCCTAAATATTCACGCTCACCTGAGGCAAATCATGTTTCTCCTCAGTTCTACCTGTAGTTTTTCACTCAAATCTCACCAGCACTGACATTTCCTCACCGTCACTTGCTTCTTATAACGACATACACAGTATTTATGAAACATCCACATGATCCACAGATTAATGTATCTGCTGGTGGTAATAAGACTTGACTTGGAACCTCCCTTAAAAATGAATTATTGTCAAACTTGGACTTCGTCAACATGTTAGCTCAACCTAAAGTATTAAAATCCAAATCCATGATTACACAGGTACACAGGAACAGAGATAATAGTCCAATTAAACGGCCACAGCTGTAGCTCGAGTAAACTGTGCGTGTGAAGGTTTCAGTTTTTAATTCCAAAAACTCTCTTTGGTCGAAGAGCAGTATGCAGAGAGCAGTCACTGTAAAATATGTTGCCATTATTTTTTCAATCTTTCTGTGTGTGTCAGCCTCTCTGACGTTCTGCGTGTGAAGCTTTTACAGCACATTTACCATCACACCTCAGGGCCTCACAACCCAGACAGCTCCAACAATGAGAGAAGAAAGAGAGAGAGAGAGAGTATGAGGTGGAGGAGATGGAACTGAACTATCAGTTCAGCACACCAATTTGTCTTCTTCCCATATTTGCAATACTCCCCAGAGCCCATAAAGCTCTACACACAAACACACCCCCACACCCAAGAAATAATATATCTTTCAAATTTCACATTATGCATCTCCCCAGAAGCTCAACCGCTCAGATATCTAGATGCCTCAACCGCCGCTTCAATTACAGAGCCAACACGACCGCAAATTATAGGCAGATATGCAATATTGAGACCTGAGTGTGCCACCACAGACAACATTTGTAAAATTTGAATGTGTGTGACTCCCACCAAAGTCAATAGTTTGACTTTATCTGGATTAGTTTGGCTACAGCAAATGTTGGGTCTTAGCCACAGATCTTGATGCAGCTGAGATGTTTCAATTTTCTTTCTTTCTCTTTAATAACCTCTCAAAATCAAATGTTGTGCACCTATTATTAAAAGAACACGACTATTATTATCATCATCCACATTAAAATCTCTGACCAGTGACCCACAGCACCTCATTAACACAAAATGGTCCTTTAAATGTTCCTGAGTACTAATGAGGCCACTAAATGTAGTCCTTCTTTTGCATTTCTGCATAACTAATGAGGAACTATACTTGGGCGGCGATGTTTCACAAGTACGCCATACCACAAGTGAGGACGAGCAGGCACGTTGAGCAGCAGCTTTTTTGGTCCCGACACATTTGTTGAGCTAATTCAATTAACACGTCACATTCGTTTGCTTGTGCAGATTCTAGGTGAATTTGAAAGGTCAGCACCACCTTCTGCCAACAGGGGGTGCTGCAGACCCCTCATAACCCTCCTTTCTGCACCCTTGTCCAATTGTTGCTAAAATTCCTCAGTGCTAACATGCTAGCCTAGCAGTGGTATAAACTAGACATTGTAATGTTACTGTTTATGATGATCGCTAATTTTCCTCAGAGGAGCTCAGGTACTCTTGTTTTTAAGAGGCTTCATGGCCCCAGAATTTCACTGACTTCTGTATAAACTCTTTCAGGCTTGAAGACTGAAACAGCTGAAACCCTTGTAAAATGTTAATAAGTGCTGTAACATTTCTGATCATTAGGCTGACAGAGTTGTCTGGTGTCGTCTCAATAAAAGGATCAACCCAGTGTGAAAGCCACAGGTGGGGGGGTTGGTGAGGGGGTTGCTAATATTTGCCTGGTTATCCACTAATCCTCCCCGATGGGTGTCCAGATTTGTAAATGAGGTGGCCTGAGTGGAAATCAGGCACACTCGCATATCAGGCCATCCTAACTATTCTGCTCCTTTTTTTTGGGGGGGGGGGGGGGGACCTTCCTTCCTTTTTTCCCACCTACCCGTCCAGGCACCAAGACTCTTGGACACCAGGTGTCAAAAGCGAAGGGGGTGGGGCTCTCTTGTCTTCCCTTGACTTTAGTCGTCTCTCTTGCTAACATGCTTTGTGGTTGAGATAACCTGCTGGCCCCCACAAGGGAGCCCAATATTGGCCCCCTGTAGGACGATATAACAGCGTCGCCCGTCACGAGGTGAAAGGTGGGACGGTGGGGAGACAACAGGACTCGTGAAATGTTCAGTACTGTTAACAATAGTTTTATAGTCAATAATTGTTATTTTGTGACTTTGTTTTTCTTTCTGTGGCAGCCTGTTCATCTCGCAGACCCCCACTTTCACCCCCGCACAGTCGCGCAGACATGGATTAATAAACACAAACACCCTCACGAAGCCGAGCTGTGGCTGTTATCTGCGGAGTTCAATTAGGAGAATATTTACTGTTTGTCCGATAGCGGTAATGAGGGTGCAGACTGCCTCTGAAATACAACCTGGCTTTATTAAAGCAAAAGAATCGCTCGCTTCCTGCCGAAGGTAACTGTTTTATTTGTCTGTGCACTTTTCTAATATTGTTTTGACCCTCTCAAGGCCGGTGCGATAGAAACAAAAACAACAACGGCCATTTCACGGTATTGCCGAAAGCAAATACATGTTGGCATCGACCTTTCTGTCTCTTTTATTTCGCTCCCTCGCTCCCCCCGGTGCAATGACTCATCTAGCATGTCGAGGTCTGGCGTTGGGCCGTGACACTGGCAATACAGATGCCGACAGAGGTGAAGACGGTGGCTGGAGAATGTAGCTCCGAGAGTCATGATTAAGTTATATTTGATTCCTGCATTCTTTAAACGTCACATTCGAACCGGTTAATAGAGAATGGAAACCATCCCTGAGGACCCCTGTTGGAAGGACAGCGCTGGACTGCGGGGATCACTCTGAAGACTCACATTCGTCTCTCATCGACACACAAATTTGCTTCCTTTCTCCCCCTTTACTGAGTCATCGGGGATGTGTCAGGGCCAGATCGATCCCGCGCGCCTCTTCCTCAGATAGAGACCCAGCGGAAGCACGAGAAAGTTGGGCTGTGAAAACACCTTTGATAGCCTCTGAATTTTTGATGAATTTGGAAGCTTGGCTAGCTCTGTCTTCTGTTTATACGTATCGATTTAACGTCATACTTACCCTCTACATAGACTCAGAGTCCTGAGACAGCGCCGCCCTGCTGGTTCCAATATCACACTGTTAAACATTCTGTACTGTGTTCCGGAATATATTTGAGCCTCGTTTAGCATAAAACAAGCGCACTGAAGTGATGCCCAAAGCATTTTTTCGCTGATTAAGCGACACAATCCACAAAGGCACCAGCTCCATAGGTGCATGACAGCCCAGCTGTCTCCATTAAACTGTGCACGGTAAAACCGCAAAGTAGGGCAGAAAGAGTGTAGGAGCTGGTTTTAGATGATTCTTTTTACTTACAATCAATTGTGCCCCCCCAAAGATTCAGCCAGAAATCATATAAATATGTCAGATTGGAAGTGGAGCAGTGCTACAAAGGAGGCTGAAATTGACGGATGGTTTGCTCATATGATCCAGAGGCGGGAATTAAAAAGCCGCTGCTGCTCCCTTCCCATAAGACACACATACACACACACACAAACTTACACACACACACATACACACACTTACATACACGCAGCTACCTGCAGCACCTTCGATGTGCTGGCTGACCAGAGCTATTGATCGGCTCCAGTGATTGATTACGGTGGCTGAAAGGTTTCAGTCACTGTTTTAACCTTCAAATGATGAATCATGTACTCATGAGGGGAAAATTTGTGTAGCGTCGTGCACGCGCAACAGTCAGTATTTTTTAGGTTAAAAAAGGCTCTTTGTGACTCATCCAGACCTTTTTTGTGACTGCAACAGTAAGTAGCACCAGTTGTCATTGTGTATATTAGTTCTTAAGTAAATTTTAGGTGTTTTTGAGACCAGAAGTTACATAATACAACAATTATAATATATTTAAGGTTAGGTATAAACACCTAGACTAGTTTAAAACGAGACTAATGACATAGTCTGCTGTCTGTATAGCAGCACAGACTAGTTGCTAGCCATTTTAGCAGTCTGCACAATATTCTTGAGTTTTTTTTGTCTGTAGTTTTTTCTCCTAGGAGTTTGAATATAGCCGGATCTCAAAAGTCAAGAGTTTGACATCTTTGTAATTTTTGGTGAGTACCGGTATTTTTGACAATTTTCTCTTTGTTGACAACAACTTGTTTGTTCTCTGCAGCCTCGAAAATGAGATGAGACGCAAAACCTTTGTTTTCTTTCACGCATTTAACCCAAACATGGGAAAATTGTGTTTCTTAAAGGATTAAGGGTTTGTTTGGAGACAGACCTTAAGTCACGCGTTGCATCAGCATCAGGTTCAGGGTTTTTGGGGTTCCATGCGCACAGCTACGAATTGAACAAAAGCAAATCGATTCGAGCTTTTCTCTAAAGATCTTCAGGCGGGCAGCGCTGTGTCTTGGGATGGACCGCACGTCTATAAATTCAAGGTGTCAATCAATATTGAGCTTTTAGCCTTCTGCTCAACATTTAATCTCTAAGTTCAGGCCGCCCAGGATGTGACTCGCATGAACTCATCAAACAACTCCCTGATGTTTTTGGCTGTCATTGTTTCTCCTCTCTCCTCTCATCGCCATGATTGATGCTAGACATAAACTCAGCTCCCTCTATGACTCTCACATTGCTCTCTCTAACATCTTTGTTTTATCTTCCATTTTTAATTTTGACACCAAATCCAGAATCAGTCAGACCGTAGTTGTATTATTTCTCAACAGTCTTCCTCTTAGACATGGACATAGAGTTCCTCACGTGTCCGGGCCTTTGGATTTGTCCCCCTCCCGTGGGTCCCCATCCACTTCTTGCCCTCAGCCGGGGTTAATAATAATGACATCCAATTAGCTCTTTGTAATTATCTCCTCACCCAGCACGGCCCAGCACTGATTGGCTCATCAAAACCATGCATGAGTGCTGTATGTGTGTGTGGCCGATGGGAATGTGAAATGTCACGCTGAGGTTGCCCCTTTGCTCCTTTGGAGTCAAGCATTCTGGTGGAGAAGGCGGGACGGCCCGGAGGGGTTCTTGGCGGGGCAACGGAGCCGATCTGCTTCCACGTTCATGCTGTTTGCTTACACTCCCTGGGATGTGTTTGCCAGTCGATTATTACCAACTGTTCTTCCCAGCAGGTCCTGGCAGAGTGACCGTGTTTGTCAGATGTAGCGAGGCAAGCGTCTTCGCGCAGCTAGCCCGGTGCTCACCTCCTACCTGCATCAGTCACTGTCCACCCTCTAATGAATACCAAAGAATAGACTCGTTAACGCGCCTCATCCTCCCACCAAACTGCCAAATGAAAAGACGGCCGCTGCCGTGACAGAGAGGGAAAAGTCAAGTCTGAGATAGCGGTAATGAAATAGAGAAAGGGAGAGATTAACATACAAAGCAGAGAAAAGAGGCACAGCGGAGACCCAGGTGTGAGGCCGACGCACCGAGTTAAAGCTGGTGGTGGAGGGGATGGACTGGAGCGAGGAGCCGGCGCAAAGGATGCCATGACAGCAGGGGGGAGGGAGGAATCCTGGGAGCTTCTGAGAGAGCACATAGGCAAGAGTTTCAACGGTGCAGACCTCCTCTGTGGAAAATGGAGAAATTGTTCAGATTTCCTCTTTTCATGTGCTGTGTTTCTGATGTGGAGCCAATCTGTTGTCCTGGCCAAAACTGCAAAGACCCATATATACATACTCTCATTCTCTCCCGCTCTCTCTCTTTCTGTCTCTCTCTCTCTCTCACGTTTCATTTTTTAGGTTTTTCTTTTGGGGTGGATTTGCTTTGTTGAAACCTTCTTAACGGAAGTTGTGTTGGCTCAAACACTCTTTTTTTTTTTCTTTTCTTAGTTCTCTTTTGCACCCCTGTACTGCCCTTTACTGCTCCTAAACCCAACAAGGCTGCCACATTCCTTTGAACTGTTATATCTCAACTACTTTTTGTCTTTCACCCTGTCCTCCAGTGACCCGTGACTGTCACACACTCGGAGAGGGGTTGGCGTGACAGGGAGGGAGGTGAAAGCACACTGATCTGTATGATGGCACCCAGCCCGACACCATTTGGAAGACAGAGCTGGCGGATTAACTTCAGTCTAAAGCCCTCATGTCTGGGGCCCGTGCATGCTTTGTGTACATGTTTACATGTGCGTGTGTGCAGACATTTGCGTGCGTGTAAATGCATACAGTGAGGGAGCTCGCGCACAGCGATGTCTGCCACCAGCAGATTAGTGCTGAGAGTGAAAAACAATGGGCGTGTTTCGAGACGATGGAACCACGAGAGGCGAGAGATGCCGTAAAATGGACGTACAGCGGAGGGGGAAAGAGGCCAGATGATCTGGAGAGGGAGGTGTTAAAGAGGAAGATCAACACAAATGAGGTGAGGGAAAGTTTGAAGATGGAATTAAGGACCACAAGACACTTACGAGGAATCCAAGCAGGGATTTAAACCACTGAATGTGTGTGTGTGTGTGTGTGTGTGTGTGTGTGTGTGTGTGTGTGTGTGTGTGTGTGTGTGTGTGTGTGTGTGTGTGTGTAAGAGAGTGAGAGAGAAAGAGAGAGAGCGAGAGAGATGGACAGATGAAAACCATTAAAGGCTTCAGATTTAGGCTCACTTATCTGTGAGGCAGCAGTCAAAGTGCCTGGGGCTTCTCCCTCCTCCCCATCTCTCTCTCTCTCTCTCCCTCTTTCTCTCTCTCATCCATGCCATATGAAAAAGGGGGTTGGTTAATTCTTCTTGGGATCCAACATGCTCATTGCTGTTAAACAGTTGCGGCCGTACACAGATGTCTGCTAAAGGACTCATAAATTCACAGTGTGGAGCTGTACATGTGTGATAGATTTGTCCTCACATGAATGACACCAGCAAACAAAGAAACTGTGCCCCACATGTGCACACACACATACACACACGTACGCACACACCTGGTCCCCCGTTTTTCTTGTGGCCAGCAGGTGTCACATCAACAGTGGACTCGGCTCGTGTTGAGCTATTGGCAGCTGACCAGGTCGTCCACCCCCCCCCCCCCTCAAACACACACACCGACACGTTCATCCTGCGCTTACTCACAAATACCCCTCACACAGCACACACACACACATTCGCTGGCATGTCTTGGTTTTGACAGGCTGACAGAGGGGCTGCTGGCTCTTTACACCCACACGGCTGCACAGCCCGGCGGCCCTCAGCTCCATCAATCTCAGCAACGTGGAACATAAGCATGCACATACTGTACTGCAAGCCCACTGGCATACAGTGTGTGTGAGGAGAGACGGCGTTCGGGGTATGTTTATGCAATATAGCATCAAGTTATTGATGCATCTCTGGTTGCAGAGGTAAAGGATGAAGGGTCGTGACCTTTTCTAGAGGGACACAGCGGACGCCTTTTAGATCTCAAGATCTCCTTTGCTACTGCTTTGAGAAAAGTGATTAGGGGGACTATATTTTGATTGGCAGTGCTCTGCCCAAGATGTAGTAGGATGGGGCTAGGTCAGATTTATAGTTTGTTGTTAAAAACCATGTCAGGTGAAGGGTCAGGTGCATATGGCGGGTGATACACAGCAAACCAATGAGATTCCAGTTCACTGCCGTCCTTCTGTCTTCTAATGAATCTTGACTTACCAGAAAGATTCTCAGGGGCCGATGCAAAAGTAAGAGATGGCATAGAGAGATGCAGGTGAATCTCAGAGCAGTGGGTCCGAGGGGGGTAATTCTCTGGGTTTCTTTTACCAATTTATATCCCCAGCTGCTTAAACTCAACGTTTAAGGCGTAATAATGCATTTGGTATTCTCCCTGCCAGACTGTGAGAAAAGTTCACCCGTCTCCGTGGTCCTCGAGGAAACGGGCTGCATCGATTCAGCGCACCGATGAATTTCCCATGAGCACCTCTAAAAAGTCGACGGGCTTTTTTTTGAGGCAGACCCGCTTTTATATGCAAAACTTTGAGTAGTAAATATTCAATCATTCACGAGAACACTTGGAAAATATTATTATTTATAGACAGGAGAGGACATGGTGGTGTGATCGTCCCTTTGGGTAAAAAACAAGAAAACGGCAAACATCGAATGGCGTACGCGCCTTCGTACGAGGTGGAAAACAGCCTCAGAGTCAAAACAAAACAGCGATTTGATCAGAATAGCAGGCACCCAGTGGGGAAAAAAGACGGGCAATCATTTATTTGAGTTGTTTGGACAGTTCATTAGCATCTAGCCTCAAGTGTTTACAGAGGGAGAGAGAGCGGGAGCAGAATCAAGAGTCAAGAGGTTGAGCTCGCCGCAGCATAAATCCACTCTGGGTAAACACCATCGATGGGGACAGAACCTTTCAACTTCATTATGTTCTGTCATTGAGTTTTTATTTCAAATCTCATTGAGTGAGATCACCGCAGAAGCCAGTGAAACCCCCAACCCCGAAGGCCCCACTCATCCATGACGTATTATGTGCACCCTGTAAGCCATGAGATATCCAAATATAAACATGTTCATCTGACTCTTTTTATATACAGCAGTTCAATTATGTTAATCTCACTGTGTAATTGGTTCTAGCTGCAATCTCCTTTATCTTGGTAGACTGATGTGCACGTGTGAGTGTGTGACTGTGTAACTAAGGAACAGAACAGGCTTACTTTATCCTTACTGTCACTAGCCCCCACACGTCAACACACACTCAAACTGATGTATTTATCCTTTTGTGTGTGTGTGTGTGTGTGTGTGTGTGTGTGTGTGTGTGTGTGTGTGTGTGTGTGTGAAAGGTGTAGCATCCCCCTCATATCTTTTATTGCCATGTCTGCTTGTTTTAACAAGCTTACGTTTGAGATCCAAATGCTGCAGTACTACCAGGAACCTTTAGGGGGCGTGAGGATAGTCTGATCAATAGTTCAAGCAAAACAACTCAGAACAAGTTAATGCGGAGTCGGGGGCCACTGGCAGCGTAGCTATGGCGTCAGTTCAATGTGTTGCTTGACAACATCCTTGCTTCCATCCATTCATTGGCGTCTGCACACCCCCATTTTGCCTGTTTTTACCTGAAGAGACGTAGAGAACGTGTTAACTGGGAGCAGAAGTAGGACCGTCCATAAAATACAGCCTGCTCCAACGTCGCAGTTCTTTGTTTGCGGCGAGAGTGAGGTCAGCGTGTGTTACATTTTCTAGCTTAATCGAAGCCAACTTGACAGTAAAGCACGGTGAATCCAGGAAGTGATATCACTCGTGCTGCATTCAGGAAAAATCTATTGAGGCCGTTCTTTTTTCTCACCCTGTTGTGGTCAGCAAGCGTTATTTATTCTGCCGCTTTGTTGTTAATGTTCTTTTCTGTCAAAGTCTTGGCTGGCGAACAGAGAGCAAACCTCTTTGCACACCACATTTGATGGACTACCCGCAAGCAGCTGGGCTTGGAGATAGAGCAGAGCAAGAGGACCGCTGCCGATTGTTTTCTTGACACAAACGACGTTTTGATTCCAGGCTGTTCGCTCGTGAAACGACGGCCCAGTTATGCATTTGAAACAAGCGCGCCTTTTACGGCGTTCAAATACACACAGGCCTCGGCCGGCCTGTGTTTTGCAGAACACAGCAGGGTGCAAATGTGGAAGAAAGACGCCCGTGCCGGAGTGTCATTGTCTTGACGAGAGCTGAAGGTGTGCTGAGGTGAGCCGGAGCACAGATGAAAGTGTTTTGGCAAAAAGGGAAATGGAGGATGAAAGTCAACTGTGGCCGAAACCATGACAACCCCAATTATTCCTGTAATTGTTGTTGCTAAACGCGCTCTGTACAATATAATCCAGGGAGGGAGCCGATAGTGAAAAAGTACTCACACGTGTTACATTCAGGGCACGGCGGACATACATGTCACGACAGAGACCTGCGACATGAGAGAAAGCGAAAAGAAAACGTCGTTTCTGGCGCAGAGCTGGAGTGCGGCTTTATCAGGTAATCTTTACAAGAATTCCGATTTGCATTTTTTCTTTCCAAGTGTCACCACACAGCTGCATTCAGCAGCTCGCCACGTGGCCTCGGAGAGGCGATTACAGCAGCGCGCCAATGATAAGGAAGCAAGCAGCTGTTGGTGTTTGTGGACCCATCAATACCAACTGGTAATATAGAAGATAATAATCTGGAGCGTGATCGGGGGAGGGGTGTCTTTATGAATGAGTGCGTGCGCTCCGCATCCAAGTTCTATCCTTTGTTTCTCTTCATTCCTTTAATCCCTCCTCCTCTTGCTCCTCTCTCCTCTCCATCCATTTTTCTTCCTGCAGGCTTCCCTCCTGCCCTCCTTTCCGAACCCCTGAAATCTCTCTGTTTTCTCCACGCTCACAGCTCGGGTGAGGGATCTGCGCATTTCCATCGTGCTCGTTCTCGTCCTCTCAGACACACGTGTAATCTCCAAATAGGCCATAAATCACCGAGGCTTGGCATGGCGTGGAGAGATGGCCAGGCAGCACTGGACTATTAACGCCACCAAACCACACTTATCACTGTCCGTTTCTCTCTGCCACAGATATGACCACTTTGTGGATTTGTCTCTCATCCAGTGTTTTAAGGATCTATCCTGAAAGAACTGAGTGAAATGTTGACCAGCACCTGCGCTGGAACATGCACTAACATTTTTAGTTCCTTCTTGACTCTGGATGAACCATCTCTGCAGATTAGCTCAGAGTAATCATGATGAATTCCCATTCATCATTGGATGTGTTCCAGTCTGTTGAGGCAGAGAGCCCATGACAGAAGGCGATGTGTTGATATGGCCTCCAGATATCAAAAGGACATTATTACTTTTTCATGACTACATTTTGAGGGTGGACTAGCGCAGGCCAAGCATTGCTGATGTGTTTGCAGAGGAATCTCTGACTAAAATTCCTTTGTGTTGTTAAACAGTGGCCAGAAATGCCACAGTAGAACACAAACTCCACCCGGCAGCGCGGACAAACTGATGTTGTTCATTGACATCAGCCCTACTAAGAACTTATTGACAGTGATAGTGGGTGAGCCCGACAGTATTGGTATTAACATATCCATGTTCACATTTAGCTTCATTTAGCTGAAACCACATGAAGAGCTTGATACCCCAAACCCGCGGACCCAAAAAGCACCCACTAATATCCAGCTTGTACAGTTGGTGGGAATGAGAGAATCGCCATTCACTCCCGGGTCAAATGACCCCGCAGTAGACCCAGATTTTTGGCTCTGATGAGCAGTGGTAGAAAGGCTACATCCGGAAGGACATGAGAGTTTGCACAACGTTTCTGGTGATGACGGATGACGTCGTCACCACCACCCTGCCACCATTATCTACCATCTCAGCCAACAACGTTGAATACTGCTGAGTTTCTATTCTGTGAAATAGTGATCAGAAAATCAAGTACAGAGCGGCAACGCTAGCTTTAGCTTCCACAATGCCTTCCTCGTGGCTTTCCAATCTTTACTACCTTGTTTTCTGGCACATTTTGCATATTATTAACACATTTACCTGTGTTTAAAAAAGCAGTGACCCAAAATTCTCCTCACATTTGGTAATCATCCAGTAAATTAGCTGTAAAGTGCAATAATCGCTGCCACCTCCGTCTTAGCATCACACCTGTTATCCTGCAGCCAGTACCATCCATAAATGTTTCTGCTGTCGCAAAAAATAAAGCTCAGTACATTCTGGTACTGGTACATACTGGCCTGAAAACAGTAAAACCTAAAACTCCATCCAGCGGATGCTCTGTCACCATGATGTATCGCTTCCATTTGAAAGCATTCTGCAGTCACTCTTTGCTCTTCATCGCCATTAAATGCCTCTCTATGTGATGGCTAATGTGTGCTTCCATCCCCACCTAACTAATCCATGTGTGGGTGGTGACCAAGGAGCCACGGCGTCAGCCTGTTACCGAGCCGTAATCCTTCTGGCACCCCTCCCTCTGTCTGTCACATCAAAAAGGCGAATAAATCAATGAGGCTGCTCATTTGTATTATGATCGCAACAAGTGTGTCTGGAAAATGGGACAGTCTGTCGTTCTGTGCCGTGTTCTTTTTCATGGTAACAAGAGTCTCTCTGGGAATCTTCATGCGACAAGAACTGCAGGAGCAACTCAACCAAGCTGTCTGAGATATGGCTAGTTTTTGTTGTATCTTCAAACAGATGCTCTGTTCACCAGCCTGGGACGCTCTCATTTATAAATTGGCCGTGGATTATGTAAATGTGTACACCCCACACTCCAGCCAGCCCATCTGCTAATGGAATACACGCTAATATTTACTCAGAGAGTACACCTTCGTCCATTTTTTTTCCCTTTCTTTATTAGCGTGTTTCTGTTTTCACTGTCATAAATGCACCGCCATCTTAAAAGTGCTATTACGAGATGTGAAATTACTGATAATTTCCTTTGGGTGCGTTTTGCTAAAAGATGGCACCATTGTATAGTTTCCTGCTCTTAAGTGCTCACATGAAGCGTCCGTGTGGTTGTGTGTCTTCCACCTGTCTCTGAATGTTTCTCTCTTGATTCTTACTGATGGATAAGAATGTTTTGGCTCACACAGGTTTTCCATAATTCTGAATCAGAATTTGTCATCTTGCAGGTCCTCAGGTCTCCTCCCTGTTTTGTTGATTTACTTGCCGTGAAAATGCACGAGGACAGGTAGTTGTCATTCATCTCAGTTAAGTTAAAGGCTTTTTATTGGCCCGTTCTTGCACAAAACTACCTGCGCACGTGTAATTGGATGGAAAAGATAATTGACTCAGAAATAATGCTGCTCCGTCAATGCACAGTTACAGGTTTCAGGGGTGGAAACATGCTCCAGAGTAGAAAAATGCAATAAGAAAAGAGAGAAAGTGCCACAGTTTAAGGTGAGCAGCATCATTATCTTGAGAACAGAAATCACGGCATAGATTCAAACACAGCTGAGGGCTCTGAAGATGCGGCGCAGGCAGAACGGCCTCCGAGAGCCTCAGCTGAAGATGAAGGCGGGATATCCAGAATTACTTCTTATCTACAGAATAGAAGTCAAGGGGTTTGAGCTCGAATGGCGTGGCTGGTTTCCCTGTTTAGATCATTACACTTCACTGGGAAACCCAATAATACAAGAAAGAGTGTGGCATTGAGCTAGCTGTTTAGCTTCCTGGTTATCAGAGCCTCTTAAATGTTACGCTCCAATGCGAGTGGACAAAAAGTGGACTGGTCCCAGTAGACACCTTCTAGGTAGTGCTTTGTCAACAATCAGAATATGTAGCTTAGCTTTGATAGCGTGCTGTGTGTGTGATGCACATATGGCTGCTGACCTTGGCCGTTGACCCCTGACTACACACACCGCCTTTAGATCTGGCCAGTTTGACCCAACTGTGTGGCTGCGTGTGAGTTTTACCTCTGGGTTTCCTTTTGAATCCATCCAAACTGTCCCGACACTCTGATCCCCGATCAGATCGAGGCCTAGTCGAGTTCTTATCATCAATATTAAACACACTCATGCTGCAGTGAACCCACGTCGCGTTTGCCACACCCAGCACCCCCCCCCCCCCCCAGCAGGAGCACGAAATGATGTCAGGGGTGCTGTTTGTTTCAATATCCTGTGTGCTGTTGCCAACGGGACACACACACACACCTAGAGAAACACACACACATCCCACAGGGAAGACTAGATTAATACACAGAGATGAGAACTGCTCAATCACTATGGTTACACAGATGGGCCCCAGAGAGACCAGGAAGAGAACACACACACACATACACACTCTTGGAGCAGAGGCAAATGTTTGTTGTCTCAACTGTTTTTCCCCCTCAGAATTTATGAATGAGAGTCTTAGTTGGGATTTTTAGGCGATAGACCACAGACTTTAACATCAGATTTAAGATAAATCCTAAACAAGAAGATTAGTGTCAACGATGATTCATCGTGTCTGATCAATTTTCAATGTTTCAGCCATTTTGGGGGGATTTTCTGCTTCTGAACGACATCGTGACAGCGCGTCACTCAGACGTCTTTTCTTTTTGCGCCATAAAAGTTTCCATTTTCCTTTGGGGGGGGGTATTTCCATAGAGAGCATTGAAGTGGGCAACATAGCTTGGATGTCCTCCACATCAAGGGAAGGAGGACTGATAGAACTTTTCCTTTCCTGTCTATATTTTCCCTCTGAAGGGTTAAATCCCACGACCTCTCACTTCAGATCCCTCGTCTCTTCCTCCACTTCTCTTGTCCTTCCATTCTGCTCTCCTCTCCATCTTCCCGGCCCCGGATGGTCCCTAAGGGGACACACTTTGTCACCCGTCCTGTCTGAGGGGTTCTATATTCTGTCAGCCCGGCAGTCTGTTGTCCCCTGGGGGGGTTCGGGGTGCCACAGGAGGCTGGGAGAGGAGAGACACATATGCTGTATGCCTCAGGAGGGAACTGGAAGAGAGTTGGGGATAAGGCGTGTGTCCGTGCACACACGTAAAGTGCACGCATATCAAGAGAAATGCTGTTTCCAGGTCTGCATAGTTGCAAATCTCACTGTGGGAGGTCATCCAGAACTATTGGGCTGAGCTCGCCGTTTAACCCGACCCACGTCGGATTCTTCCCAGCATGGATCTGATCCTGAAATAACCAGCTGCTCTGGTTAGCGAGCTGCAGATACACCTGCTTTCCTGTAATCCTGAATCAGTATGAGCCACCTTGCAGGTCCTGAGGTCTCCTCCCCGAGGCCCTCGCTAACAAACCACCATGAAAATGCACGAGGACACGGAGTTCTCATTCATCTCAGTTGAGTTAAAGGCTTTTTATTGGCCCGTCCTCACATGAGACTACCTGTGCACGTGTAATTGGATGGAAAAGTTAATTGACTTAGAAAATAATGCTGATCCATCGATGCACAGTTACAGATCTCAGGGGTGGAAACATGCTCCAGAGTAGAAAAGTAGAGAAAGAAATAAGAGAAAGAGCCAAAGGTTAAGGTGAGCAGCATCATTATCTTGAGAGTGGAAATCACAGCACAGATTCCCTGATTTCTGGTAAATAAATCAATATACCAGTGAAGCCGTGGTGGGAGATTACATTTAATCTGGTTCGGCAACCAGATTGTTTACAATTATCAGCCTTTACACTTAAATGGGAAACAGTTAAAGTTCACTAATTTGCAACAAGGTTCAGAACCAAAATCTGAGATAAATCTGCACATTTATGAAGCTGTGCGAAGCCAACTGGGGTAAAATGATGGTTTACGGATTGCACATGTCCACATATGCTGCGCTTCCCTATTTCCTCTAATTACCCATCTGTCCATCCATCCCCACATCCTTCTTCTTTTCATCCACCACTGCACCCACCCACTGTTACAAAACTCTTCTTTTGGCGTCGTAATAGCGCCCCGCAGCAGACGGACACTGGGGAGCGACATGTGACGGGGCGGAGCTACGGGACAAAGTCACCCATGCGCAAAACTAACCTGCCTCCGAGTTTGTCTCAGAACAGGAAATGTAGATGGAGGTGATGTAAATGAGCTCGGCGTTTTAAGCATCGCTGCACTTTTTCTTTCTCGCCACAAGATTTCACATCCAGTGCTGTCTAAGCTGTTTTAGACGTGTGTGTGTGTGTGTGTGTGTGTGTGTGTGTGTGTGTGGAGACTGACTCTCACACTAGTAGTGTCAGTATGATTTTCCTGCATCCACAGCTGTGCACACCTGTGTGTGTGTGTGTGTGTGTTTGTGTGTTTGCACGTTGATGTTATTAGTGTTTGCACTCCTCTGCGGATTTATCATTAATGCGAGTCTTTGTCCGCCGACTGGTGCAGAAACGGGAAAGTCAGCTGCCCCGAATCAGATCACAGCAGCAATAATTCTCACCATTTGTGAATTTAATGTCTAATATATATCAAGGTTTAATATCTAGCATGTTTTTGCACAAAAACACAACATTGCACCCAATGATGTGAACACACACATCAACTGTGCTAATCAGGTAGGACAGGTTGCATCTGTGTGACCCAGTTGGATTCATTTAGCTGGAAAATCAGAATAAATGGTAATTTACTGATACCTAACAAAGGTGGAGAATTTCTTTAAATGGTCACAATTTAAGTTAGATCAACACTTGTTTGCTCAGTCTTATCAAATAGGCTGTGCCTTGTGCTAGAATATGTTATTGAAATGTGTCACTAAACCACAATTGTGTAAAAGTAAAAGTCCATGATTTATGTGCTATCATGCTAATATGCTAATCTTTAGCTCGATGGCTCCATGCCGCTGGTGGGAGGCCATCAATTTGGAAGACAGTGATTACTCTTTTCACCTGACTGTTGCAATTAGTATTCAGCTCCAGTGTCCCTGGATATGAACCTGAATGCATCAGAGCCGTCTGGAATGCATTTCTGCTGCAACAAGCTAGCGTTTCCTCATTTTGGGGATTTAGCCCCGGTGCTGTCGATTCCTCTGTAGGGGCAGGAAGTCCCCTGTTAGAAGTCACCTGCTTATCATCGAGTTTTTCAGCTCGCAGACGGAGAGGAGAGCAGAGATCATTAGTTATGGCCAACACATCGGGAGCAGGAAGGGGATAATGGTGTAATGGCAGTGGCGGCAAGCGAGGAGCTGGGACAGCTGTGGAGCAGTCGGGGTAAAAATGGAGACGGACTGGATGTGGCGTAAGGATCTGTCTGTAGCCTCGCACTGCTGCCAGCTTAGCGATAACATGCATGAATAGACCCTAGGTGGAGGAAGATGGCAGGATGGGGGAAAAAAGCAGAGCAGAATTGACAGTTTGAAAGGAGCAAAGTGGTCTGAAAGCCTCCCACGTCCACACCCCCACCCCCCACCCCCGACTCCACCGCCGCCCTTGCCGGCTGAGGATGTTAGTGTCCATTAAACACGCTGCATGTTTACATAAATGCACCGCAACTTCCTGCTGTTTTTACCTCCGTCCTCACCTGCCTGTGACATCCACGCGCTGTAATTCAGCTAATTTGCCGCTGAACAAGTGGTGCTTTCAAACGGAATGCTCGGTTTTAAGGGATTTATCCTCCGTTCCGGTCACACTGAACAGGATGTGCTCTCACTGGGAGTAGCCTCTCCCCTGATTTAAAGTCATCTGGATCTATTTAAGTGCTGCAAAATGGGAAAGTGTTTGCATTAGCTGCAGCACAAAGCTGCAAAGTCATACGTGCACTTGAACCCGGACGTGCGCGTGTTTTATCAGCTGTCCCTGCGTGTAACCGTGCGGGGCCTTTGCATGAGTCAGCAATATTGCCAAGTCCATTTGCTTCCTGATTCTGTCTGTCAGGTTAGCTCTCTCAACATTCTGCTAATGATCCCCCCCCCCACACACACACACACACACACCTTTCCCGCCTGCGGGCTCGGTGCCCTCGCGGCAGACATTGCATTTCTGCGTCAGAAATGCGCATATATCCTGGAGGAGAGCGGGACGCTGTGGAATACTGACGAGGAGAAATGGAGCACAGGGCCGGTGAAGATGTGGAGAGGGTTTCTTTGAGACGCTCCGATGAAGGAGGGGTGGATGAAAGGGCGAGTAGTCATCGCGAGGAAGGCGATAATGGCTCCTCCAGGTGTGCTCCGCGCCCAGAATGGCAGAGGTGACATTTTCCCTTTTAAGTTCCACCGGCTTTTGGGAGCATGTCTGACAGGCCATTCTTTTCTGAAACAGATGCCGGTTACTTTTATGGCTTCTTAATGGTTCAGCCCGGATCCCCGGTTTGTGTGTTGTGGCCTCGGAGAAGCGAAAGTGTCAAAAGCATCGGAGCGTTTGAAAGTTCTCTCCACGCGGCATTCAGCGATCTTCTTTTCTTCTTTTTAAAATAGCAAACCAGCCCTGTATCACCTGTGCTACCCCCCAAATTAGCATGCTTCACCACCCCCACGTAGCCAGCGCTGGCGGGCCCACCTGGTTGGCAGTCTCCATGGAATGGATTCATTATCAAATGACAGATGTTAATTGCAGAAACTATCATTTCACACAAACTCTGGCCGTTTATTACCTCGTTCTTCTATTATCGGAGCTCTGCGGTCACGGATTAGCTCTAATCATCACTGCTGTCTTTCATAATCCGCATGAAAGGAAGACAATTATCATTTTAAATGTTATAATCTGATCTTTTTTGCTAATCTCTGTCTTGTATCTTTCCATTATTTGCATTTCTAATATGTCATAAGTAAATTCTACCTGCTTGGGGTCATTTTTTACATTCATTCAGTGACAACTGTAGCAGATAATGAATACTGGTGAGTCTCCTCATTTTATTCTGCTTTCAAAGGCGTTGGATTAAGCTAGATATGCTAGTTGTTGCGCTGGTGTTTCTGTGGCACCTGAGTTCTGAGGGTGACACAGAGAAGCGCCACTCGCTGCTTCATGCCTGCGCATAAAGCACAGCCTCTCCATTCGATTGCACCTCTTCCTCAAATGTTATCCTCTCCTCCCACTCCTCGTCCTGTAATTTGCTTCTTAAATCAGCCCGGCCGCCTACTCTACCGCTTTCTTTTTTTTTGTTTGATTTTTTTTTAAAGAGAGAAGGTGAAAAATAGCAGGTGCCAGGGCTGAACAAAACACCAGAGGAGTGGTCCAATTTAGAGTGGGCAGTAAATTGCATGGACATCTGTGCACGGTGAAGGCTTGGAGTGGAGCAGAGAGCAGGATGGCTGTGTAGACTTGCCCGTCTGTGGCGCTGGCGAGGCCGTGGCGGATGCCAGGCAGGCAGCAGTACGTCTCTGGACTGGGCCCTGATCCTCTCCACACATGCAGGAGGCTTCATGTGCAGTTTCTTGACCAGAGTTTTGTCCTCCTTTCTAAGGTCCTTGAAAACTTGTCAGTATTTTAGTGTTTTTTTATTTATTTCATAATCCAACAATATGATGAACTTTGTATCTGGCAGCAGGAATCAGGGGGACAACAGGAAGATCTTATTACACAAGAGCAGCTGATACCACCAGGAAAGAGAGAATAATCTTAAGAATGTTAGTCTTTCCTCAAGGACATGTGAGAGTTCTTGAATGGGCTTATGAATATCATCATAAGCAAATTACAAATTAAAATCTAGTATTGTTACTAAACTTGTAACTAGAATTAAACCAAGATTTAGCCAAAACATTACAAACAACTGTGTTTTTCAGAGTGGATTTGATTAATTAGCATCTGCATCTCACTGTTTCTACGTATAATTCCAAACGTTACGTGACGCCCCTGCAGCAGTAACAATGGAGTCTTGCATGGATCTTCCTGCAGGCCCGATGGAATCCTCTCCAATTTGGACCAGTTCCACGGATTTTCAAATTTCTCTCCTCCAATTGGCCAAATGTTCCGAATGTTCCACTGCCCCCATTCTAGTCACCCCTCCCCACCCCTGAGGAGTCTGCATCACAATCACGCATCCTCAGCTCGTCCACCATATTTGTTCTGATTCCTGTACGTCGTCCTCTTTGAAGCTATTATTTTAGATTAGCGCCATATCCTGTACATCATAATCATCTTAATAAGGAAATTCAACAAGTTGGCTCCTGATTTGTGTCCTTTTTACATGACTTTCTGAAGACAGTATACGGTATGTGTGAACGCTGCATAAACACATGATAAAATACTCCCACCATTCATTTCACACTTCGTTAGCAAGCGAAATTGTTGCCTCGTATGGACGATCGATATCATAAAACAACAAGATATTAGCAGTTCAATCCCAGACAGGCGCTGGCGTGCAACTGGGTGCAATTTCCAAACCACGATAGCCTTCGCGGCATATGAGCACGCACATCGTTTCACACACGTGCTCATTCGCACGTGCCTGTTGTTGCCTTGGAAATCACGCAGAGGCGCTCAAACCCACACACACACACCTTTGCTCCACATTGCTTTGCTCTCTGATTTGAATGGAGTAAATAATCACCGTTTCAGGGGGTGATTGATGGCTGCTCCCGGTGGTTCGACCACCCTTTCTCTCCGGAACGCCGGGTCAATCGGCACGGTTAAGGCTCTGACCTCTATTGTGGCCGCCTGACGTCTCTATTCATCATGTAGAAGTCTGCATCCTGCCGCCGCTGCTTTGTGTGGCCCAGTTGGACATTAACATCTATTTGTTAGAATATTCCAAACATCTTTCATCCTCTAATTGCGCTGTTCTGATTTGTGATTGATTTGGTACAACATCTCTGCGCCAGAAGTCTGAAAGACCTTTCCTCCATCACTTGTTTTATTTTCAACCATTAATAGACGCTGTCAATATATCAAAAAATATTCCCATAAAAAGTGTCTCCATCTAAGCAATAATTGTTAGCTTGTGCACTTTTAATGAGCTTTGGAGAAAGTTTTTAAAAGCAGCTAAATTGTAATTTGTGTGTCATTAGAATGTATATTAGGATAAAGTAGAAACAGCAGCGATATCCAGGCTCAGCACAGGGCTTAATGGGCTCCAGAGCATCCTCTAGTGGCTCCTGTGATTGGAAATAGCTGGTTTTACAAAATGTGCCACAAAATTGACATGAATATTCAACTGTGATTAAGTTGAATTGATGCTACTAGCTAACCTGATGGTTGAAGCCGCTAGAGTCTGCTTATTTGTGGCTCATATTTATTTATGTTACTATTTTTCAAAAGGAAAGAGATGATTCGGTCTTTTTAATCAGAGGAGGACGTGAAGATACAAGAGCAGATGTTCTGCCTGCTTTTTAACCTCCTTGTTTCCGACGCCTTGTGTTCTGTCTGGTCATTTAGGTCCACTCCGAGGTGAGCTCCCCACACTGGCCCCTGAAGACTGAGTACGGGGGGGGGGGGGGGGGGGGGGGGGGATGCGGGTAGTTAAGCCTCCAAGGTCACTTTTAGTGTCTCTCCGTTAGAGTCAGTGCGTTTCTGACATGGCGGAGGCAGTTTCAATTTCTCACCAACTGTCAACGGCGCCCTGTTTTTAAATGCCTCCGAGACGGATGTGAGCAGAGGAAGATGTTTTCTGGTTTTACGGCGTTATCTGAGGGCTGTTCTTTCTCGCCGTTATCTCCCTGTCAGAGATAGGGTTTAGTGATTCCTGCGGCTGCTGCAGACAGACCCAAACAGGAAGACAGGGATGTAGATCTTGACCTGCTTCTGTCCGTTGGTGATCAGTAAATCCCACAGAACGCCACCTCGATCGTCACCTCTTCTTCAATGAAGCGAGGCAGGAAAAACAGAACGGAACACTTGTTGTCTGGAGGTGGCTAAGGAACTGGCTCAAATTTGGATGTGAGCCTCTTTTCTAACACCGGTGCTTTTGTTAAATAACCGGGATTTTTGGAAAACCTCGGCGCATCTCCACCAAAATGAACCCAACATAAATGAGGGCTTATGTGGAATCACTGATTGGTGGAACATGCAGCATTTATTACGCTTCACTTTAACTGCATTAGGCCCAACCTGGAAAAAATGAAATAAAGGGGGGGAAGGTCACATCATTATGAGAAAAAGCATTTTTCACAAATTCTCTCAAAGGTTGAAAGCTCGGGAAGTCATAGTGGGCAATTGCTGGTCTTCTGGCTTTAAAAATAAGGGAATTTGAATGTCTTTGCTTTCTTGTGATATTTTGCCTTTTTTCTTATAACATTACGACTTTATTCTCAAAATTTCTGTTTCATTTTTTTTTAGATGTGGGCCTGAATATGACAATATTTGTGTTTTGACCATTTGGAAAAGAGAGAAAATAAGAGAAGCTATCTGAAGTGAATGGACAATGATGTCCTGGTTCCTTGGACCATATTGGTGTGGCAACAAACTGAACAGGCCCTCAAAACAAGAGCAAGAGGTGATAATAACAGGTGGAACCCTCGCTGAGACCCTCAATAGATCCCTCCTCCAGTCAAGCTCGGCTGCCTGGAATCGGAAGGTACTACTTTCTCACATGGATGAATCCAGTGGGATTCAACTCCAATCAATGTAATCGGTGAGGAGAGATGGTACCCATCCTCCATTCATCTACAAGCTACGCGGCACCCAGCGAGGCGTGCAGAATGATGCGGAGGTCGTCACAACATCCCTGTAATCACGACGCTTGTTATTCAAATGTCACTCCAGCTCAGTTAACTTTTAACATAATCCGCCTCTCAAAATGCCTAAACTGCCAGCTGTTGCAACGCGAAGCTATCTCGCCACATCGTGGCTGCCATCTGTTTTCGCTAAACGGCATTAAACAAAATTGAGACGGAAATATAGTCAAATCAAACGTCTGTTTACATGATGTTGACAAGAATTGTTGATGAGGGTTGCGAGCATTTCGGGGTTACTGAGGTTACCGCTTAGATAACAATCGTGGGCAGATTGGGCACTCTAATAATGGGCTGTTGAGCGAGTGTGTGCCAGAGGTCACCCTGCTCAGTTTGGGGTTGCTCACCCTTAAGATCTGATTGGCCGCCTAATGATGTGCCAGTTCAGGGGAAGGTGGGACCTTACGTCTGCCGAATTGCTCCCATTCACACCGTTCACACAAGTGTCAAACTGCACCTACACTAAAAGCTCACTCAGCTGTGAATTCAACGAGAAAAATAGAACATTATTCAGATTATATCAGCACAGACCGGCAAGAGGTCCCAGCTCAGAGATCTATTTTCAGTGTTTGGACACTTGCTTCCATATCGGCCATCCAAATTAGCCAGTCTGACTTTAACAAAGTTTGTCTTTTTGCTAAATTTTAAATTAAAGGTTCTTGAGAACACCCAGGTTATTTTTAATAATTCACCCAGTTCTCTCTCCCTCTCCCCCCCCGCGCTCTCTCTCTCTCTCTCTCCATCCTCCACTCTCTTCCTGACGCTTTGCAAGGTCAGTGGGTGCAGAAGGGTGGGCTTTAGTTGTGTGTTCTGTCGTCGTCGCTTTCAGAGCTGCGCGCTGCACTAGAGGATGAGGCCGGCCGCCGTGCGCGCAGGGAGCCGCCACACTCGCTGAATGTGCGCCAGGCAGCGCGTAGCGCGCCCGCTTCCGAACGCCGCTCCTCGGTAACACCAGAGCGATAGGACCCGGCCGTCGGGGGCGCTGGGGCTCCGCACAGGCGCGTCAGTGGAAGAGGACGCACTTTTCCAGACTCGATTTATTTACCCGCTGACGGAGGACAGCGAGAGACCGAACTGCTGGTTGGCTCATCCTCGCATCGAGGCAGAGGAGCGGCGCAGGTCTGACGGGATTGTGAGACGTCTGCTCCTTTTCTCCCCCCCCTCTCTATTCATCGCTGGACAGTCCACATCACGATGACTGGACTGAATTATCCACCGGCACTCTGTCATTTCTCCTTAGTCAACCCTTCCGTCACCGCCACCCACACCTTAAAATAAAGCTGCCGGGGAACAGACCAGCACCGCCGGCGTCCTCCAGCTGGGATTTACACTTTACAATGTCTTGACTCTTCCTGACGCGACTTGGAAGCTACAACCATGATGACAGTGAGTACGGGTTTCGCTCAAACGGCGCCGACTCATTCTTCTTCAGCTCCACCAAAGCGAGCAAAGATAATTTAGGTTAATAATAACAGGTCCGTCTGGGGCTTTGTGGCTTCATTTGCCTCCGCGCTCCCCTGACAGCGGGATGCTGGGCGTTTCTGGTTGCCGGGGTTTTCAGGTTCCTCCTGGGAGTTTTGGAGAACATTACATCATATGACAGATTAAAGGAACCCTTTCATATTATCAGCACCCAGTCTTAAATGTCACCCGCTGCCCAAATCGGGCTGCCAGATCGGATCACGCAACTGTCACGCATGCAGAAGTGGAGTGCGCTCGATGCGGGCTCAGACTGGGCGTGTGCGATCGCGCACATAACCATTGCAAGCAGAGTTAGATATGGGTGAGGGGTGGGGATAAGGGGTCTTTGACATAGATAAAAACATCCTCCCGCCCGACTAACCCCAAACACCCGGCCGGCTGCGGGGTGGGGATCGGCGCAGCTGTCAATTTGCATGTATTCTTGTGATCCAGTCCCCCCGGTGTGCCTGCGCTTCGGTTAATCCCACAGCGGATCAGCTCTCCAGCTCCAGTCTAGCGTCGCCTCTCTTCCCCCACTCTCCCTCTCCCTCTCCGGCAGTGAAACACTTAACATGATTGCATTTTTTTAATGTGTCCATGTATCTCGGATAGCAGCGCGGAGGCTGACGAAGCCGGCCCGATATTTGGAAACGAGATCGCGGCACTTGGTGCTTTTACTACGTCAGACGGGGAAATCCAGCCGGATCCTCCGTGAATTTATTTCAACCAGTTAGGGGCGACGAAGCCGGGATGACGGGCTGGCTCGCAGCTCCGCCACAGGGACTGGTGTTCGCGCAGTGATCGGGGCGCGTTTGATGAGCACGGCGGTAAGAACGTCTACCGCTTCCTTGGATACATTAACGCACATTTCCAGTAAACCCAACCAGGTATTTGCGGCGCGCTCCCTTTGCAGGCTGCCGTAATTATGGCCGGGATCTTGCGCTGTAAAACACCGGCGCTCTCAGCGATTTTCCAGCATTAGGCCATAAGTAGGCTGGTAATGCTTCGTGCGCGCCCTTAAGCTCTCTCACACTTCGCATGGAAGCCTTTAGGAACTCCTGGTGTTGAGCCAGGACCTCGGGATTGAGGGTAAACACACAAACAGCAGGATAATCCACAATTTATTCTGGCATTGACGTAACTGATCAAGAAAGTAATAGTCGGGACAGCCTAAAAGCTAATGGTATTTATATCTTTCAACATGAATCACATGATGACGGGCTGATGACTTGCTAACAATACAAGTCCTCATCCTCCTGTGTCTACGCAGTGCAACAACAGTGTTTGGAACCAGTATCCAGGATGCTGAGTCATACTGGTGTGCACAGGTGTGGTCCAGTAGCCTTGCCTCATGCTTGTTATTGCAAGTTTATATTTCATTTCCAGCTTGTGTTGGCTGTGTGGACCCTCATGCATCTCAGTGGAGGAATAAACGTAATGATTCCAGAGGAGAGTGTTTCCATTCAGGTGTGGATTTGTTGACCGTCGTCAACAATGTGAATACTTTCACGAAGCGTGAACTGATCCGTCAGGTACAATGGGGCCCTTGTGGCAGTTAAGGTTGGGTTCATTTATACATGTCGCAGCTAGAGCGATGTGTATTCACGTGCCGGAGTTGCTCAACTCGGTTTCTCATTGATTGGCTGTGCAGAAGCGATGGGAAACCCAAACCCTGCACCCTCTAACTCTGTAACTGTAACCCTGTAAGAGACCGTGGACCCGAAGTCTAAAACTCTGAATCTGTATCTATAATAATCCTGTGGTCTAAAAAAGTTCCTTTGGGACAGGAAGTGCACTGGCTTCACTAATCTAGGTCTACACGCTTCCTTAAATTGTCTTTCATTTTCCTTCTCTACATCCTTCTTGCTTCTGTTTTGCTGGTCTGTGTATTTCTCCACTTCACACCCCCCCTCTCTCCTTTCTTGTTCCAGGATTACCGGGAGGATGGCATGGACCTGGGGAGCGATGCATCCAGTCGCTCCAGCTCGGAGTCCAACTCCAACAAGGTTACCCCTTGTTCCCCATCTCTTGACCTTGCCGCTTTGGAAGTCTACAAATCCTCCCCATCTCTAGACCTGGTCACCTTAGAGGACTACGAGGAGGATGAGGACTACCAAGAGTACAAGAAGAAGGTGATAGAGGAGTGGGAGAGTGAGTATGGTGAGGACTACACCTCTCCACAACCTCTTCCTGGGGAGGATGGTGGGGGAGGCGTTGGGATCGACAATCCTGAAGAGGGCTACGGGAAGACACTGAGCAGTCGTAGCCTTGCTGAAGAGTTCCAGGAAGTGAAGACTGTCCCAACCCTCCCAGCCTCCAGAGGAAGCACTGCCACCTCGGTGGAGGTTGCACCAGAGGAACTGAAACAGAACGGCAATCTGATTTTGCCTGGGACCAACCGACTCCACTCGCCAGGTACGCTGCAGGAGGGCACAGGGACCCACAGGCCCAGCAACCGCAGTTACAGCCGAGGCAGAGGTGGTCGCAGCTTCGGCACCAGTGGAGGCGGAGGAGGTGATGGAGGGAGCAGTGGAGGGACCGGGGGAAGGATTGGGGGATACAGGGAGGAGGAGTGCGTAGAGGAGGAGCCTCTGCCCACCATGGACTGGGCAGCCCTGGAGAGACACCTGGCTGGGCTACAGTGCAGAGAGCGGGAGAACCAGAACCTCAACCAGAACCAGAATCACAACATGGGCAAGAACCACTATACTTCGGTGAGTTTCCGCCTTTTCAGAGTGTATTTGCGTGTTCCTTCTCCCTCAATGAAAAGCTCTTTGGGCAGTAATAAACCAGCTGTTATCTGTGTCAGATGGACCTTGGAAACCCGAGGTTAGGTTAGCTGGAATAAGAAAGAGGGATTAGTTGGTTAATGTGGCGCTAAGCTATGTGGCCATTATGGCCAATGTCCGGCCAACAGAGGTGCACTGCTTCAGAAAATACCCATGAGGAAACCAGACATAGGCACTTTCAGAAATCAGAAAAATCACTGAAAACAGAAGTAACGAAGGAATAATTTCTTGGATGTTTTTCAGCATCATTTGTATTCACTTGTCTGTAAGTTCAATATTGTTGACATGCGCTGTTCAACCAGTAGAGGGCAGTGCTGCATAGACAGAAGTCTCTTCTTTGGCCTTTACCTTCACTCAGTGATAAATTTAGGATTAACCCCCAATCTTATAACGTCAATCAGTTTAAATAATATGAATAGTTGGTCTTTAAATGCACAAAGGGTTTTTTTGCAGTTCATGTGTCACTAAGGACAACGTGTACCAACACCACCGTCTTCCTTCGGTATGCGAGCACCAAGACCTTTTCCTCAGTGCACACAGACAATGGCTGCAGCCAGGGCCATTGTGAGTTTGTTGTGTGCGTTGTGTGCTTTTGTTTGTGTGTCCCGGAGGCCCCCTCCGTCTCCCTGAGGCATGTCAGGAATGCGGCAGGAGAGGCGGAGGGGGATAAGCGGGAAGGAAAGTGAGCGGAAAGGACAGGGGAGACGGTATCTTTCAGCTCAGGGGCCACATGGCTCATGGGTGTCAGTGTTCATTACCTGCTGACTCCATGCCACAGTTCATTTTATTCCCTCGGTCTCTCTCTGTGTCTCTCGGTCTCTCTCTCTGCCCCCTACCCATCCCCAGGCAGTGGGCTGTGTTATAATTGACCTGGGTGGAGGAAACTCTCTAGAAAGGGTCCCTCTGTCATCTGCACACACAATTCCACACACAGACACACACATGCTCTGCACCATTATACAGTCCTGTCTGGTCTCTGCTGGTGTCTCCCTCCTGAGAGCATGTAAGTCCTCTGCTGGTGTCGTTTTTCCCTCCTGCCCTGAGCTTTGTGCTGAGCTTCCGATTTTGATGTTCAGACAAAGATAAGAAATTGGAATTAGCTGTGTAATCCCACTTTAGCTGCAAGCAGAAGATAGCAAAACAAAAAAAAAATACAGAAGCTCATATCCTCAACAATCCCACTCCCATAGGCTTTAAAAACGTAGCATGGTTCCTATCAGCATAATTGAGCCTTTATAGTCCTGTTTAAGCTTTAATCACGGAACTAGAACAGCTGCAGTAAAGATATTTGTTGTATTTCCCCATCCAAGGGCATCTCAGGACTTTAATCTCAGTATTCCAGAATTAAGCCGCTGCGGGGAAAAAAAGAGTCAGGTCCTTTTAAAATGTTAAATATTTAGTCATGCACTCAGGCAGGACCCACCAGTGAGTGTGCTGGTGTGTGGAAGGGTCTGTCTGTCTGGGATGTTTGCTGCGTTCCGGAGGGACTGAGATATTCACGCTTCAGCAGAGCTTCAAAAGCATCTGTGCTTCCAGAAAGACAGAACACATCGAAGCTCAGAGCGAATAATCTGCTGGCGGTCGCCAGGCGCCTGGGGACCGGTCGTGCCGCCCTCATGGCAGGAGGGACGCGGCATACAAACGGCTGCCAGGTCCATATGTAGGTGATGTCATCCTCCCAGTCAACAGGTAATCCACCTTCCTCCCGTTACTGCAACACAAAACCAGTAGATTAGGACTGCGCCATAGAACCATATCGGTCAGGGTGTGGCGTCCAGCTGCTGTAATCAGCATCTGCCCGCCAGCTGTCGGGTCAACAGGTTTCCCAGGAATGAGGGCCGCGTTGACCCGTTCCTCATTTGCTCCTAATGAACTCCGGAGCCATGTGGTAGAGAGGGGCCCCGGAGGGACCTGAGGAACACCACCGCTGACCTTTAAATTGCCGGCACACCCCTGAAAAGTCAACAACAACATTTTTCTTCCGATCCAAAGGCAGAGCCGGGTGGTATGGATTAGCTCACCTGATCCCCAAAATAATATGAAACTAATACCTGGAGCGCACACACCCAGAATTAGTCACGTCCTTTAAAAACAGGCCCACCAGCAGGCAGCGATTCAGATTTCCTTTATTTGTCCCACAACGGGGAAATTTATGGCGCAACAGCAGCGAAAACACACAGAGGAAAAGGCATTCAGGATTGCAAGGATAAAAATAGAACAATAAGTAATAATAAATACATAATACAGTACATAAAAAATATATAATAATTCCAGATGTCAGGGCACTGCTGAGACCTGCCGCGCCACAACGAGATCCATCACGCCGCCGAGGCAGCCGCCACACATGCTGACTCACTAATGCCGGCATCTGCTAAACCAATAACATACATATTCATACGCCGCCATACGAGGGGAGGAGAACCCGCTGTGCTCTCTGTCCATGTTTTCCAATCGCAGCGGGGATTCGAGGGCGCTCCAACGTGGTAAAATCACTCTTTGGCTTTGTGTGTAGCTGAGGAAAAAAGTGGAATCATGGGAGATCTTTATTTTGGGAGCCAAATCAGCATTTGAGTCCTTCTTGAATCCGGTTTAAACTTTTTTACCGACGGATGGACGGTGTTATCACATAAACAACATCATGAGATTAAAAATAATGAGGTTTTAAGTGCATATTCACCGAGATGTAACAGATTCCTCATCTGTTTCCAGCCGTAAAGGTCGATGAACTTCTCCTTACAAAGCGCTGCCACGCACACCGTGATATGAGCAGTTGAAAGGCCAAGAGCTGATCCAAATTATAGAAGTAGAGAAGTACTCTGTCCCAGAATAGCACTCAGGGGCTGTAATGGTAGGATAAGGGAAAAAAGAGAGGTTAGCAGAGAGATTTCTCTCGACACTGTGATTATGTACAAGTCCAGCTGTGTGAACTGAGCTGATCCCTCCACAAAAAACCTAACTACTACCTTTTTCTTCTTGTGGGAGAGGAGGAGCAAAGAGATGGAGGAAATAAGGGAAGTTACGGAGGGGCAAACCTGCGAGGGGGACATCGATCACAGGGTGGATTCAAGGAGGGGAGTGGGGGTGAGAGGAGACCAGGAGAGGAGACCAACAAGTGGGAGGAGGCTCCAGAGACGCCGGGGGAGGCGTTCTGCCAGGTGTGGAGAGCACTTTGGCGACTGGTTCAGCCCCTCAGGCTCAGCCGCAGAGGGAGTGTGTACATGCAGCGGTACCGGCTGGAACACGCCCGGCCCTCACAGCTCACACACACACTGGACTCTTTCTGCTTTAGAGTCAAGTGGTATGCACGTTCACACCAGCAGCTCCCAGAGGATAGCTCTTGTTTTTGTTCTCTGATGGTATCCTGACAGTCTGCCACTGTTGGCAGATATATTTTTATCCTCAGTGGAGTATTAACCTCAACCTTGGAGTCCTCACAGCAAGCCGGGCACTTGACTCAGGTAAACCACGCTCGCTGTCTAACGCCTGCATGCCAAACCAAGCCTTTCGAAGCTCCAATTATCTTGTTTGACTTGACGTTCTACGGATGAGCATAGAGAGCAGGTTCATGCCTGTCGGCAGCGTCTGGTTCTCGTCTGGCAAATCAAAGATAACACGAAATATTCGCAGCGCACGCCTTTGATTTAGCCTGTGCGAAACGAGAAAGCGCTGACGGACCTTAAAAACGGACCTCACAGAAATCCCCTCTGTGCTTTAAACAAACGTTTTCCCTTTTAAATCGCCTCTCCTGCCACTCACCGCCAGATTTGCATAGGTCCTGCACGCATTCCCGTGTCTGTGCCGGCCAGAGCTAAACACACCTCATGATGCCAGCAGAAACAGAATAAAGACGGGCAGCAGCTGTTCAAGTTTTCAGTGACCTTGTCAGTGATGGTCTGTTGGCAGAGGAAGAAAAGAGCAGGGTCGGAAAAACACCGGCAGCGACTGCCTTAAATGGGTAAAATTGCTTTTGCGGAGCCGAGCGGGCGGCCATCCCTCCCTCTCGCTCTCTCAGGCGGTGATTCAGCACCATCAGACCAGCCAAATGCGCTTCGGTCCGCTTGGGGTTTGTCGCAAGTTCAGAGGGGGGAGGGGCCCACGGCGGCCTCCGGAGCGGGTCAATCTCTTCTCTGTTGAGTCTGGAGGGGGAACACACCTGCGTGCATGCGCGTTCTTGCACCTGTGCATGTGCTGACATGCATGTTGAGTTTGAAACTGGCTTATCTGGTGTTAAAGTACAGGTCAATCAGCTCAAAAACATGAACCTGAAGTTGTGGTGGAAGGTTACAGAAGCCCAATCACCTGTTTGCGCAACTCTTTGGCCCTATATCGCAATAATATATACGGTTACATTGGCCAGGCATGACTTGAGTCATATCAGCTGGGGTTTATCAGACACAGATACACTCATTGCCTGATTAGCCCCAGCGGTGTGTCAAGATCCAAACAAACACTCCCTCCGCCTGAAGTATCTACGGATGAGGTCGATCCCAGACGAGGCCTCTACGTTATAAAGTCACGTTCTGCTTTTCTTTCTTCTGTTTTCCAACAACCGTCTTGTTCCCTCCTAATTGGCGCCTTCCTCAAGCTGTCAGGAAGCATTACAGCCGCGTGTTCACACAGCCAAAATCCAGCAGGAGATCCCCCCCCCCCATTCCCCCGTCCTCGCTCTCCCTCCCCCCACCTTCAACTTATAAAAACTATCAGAGAGGAGCGGACCGTGAGTGGCAGAGCGTGCTGGGGAGGAAATAAGGATTTACATGGCAGCGGCGAGGAGGCCTCTAATGCTGTAACTTGTGTTAAACTGTGGCATGGGGCACAGTCGCCAAACACACACGCACACACACAGACACGTGCGCTGACTAGACAGAAATAAAAATAAACACAAGGTTTATTGTGAGAAGGAAACTAAATCAGAGCTGGAGGTACAGAAAGTGTTTATGTCCTCAGAGCAGTGAAGAATTCTAAACTATCCATGAGTTCACAAGACACACACATGCACACACACGAGCACTGGCCCCATTTTGAGCTTCTATGTACATCTGCTAATGCAGTGGAGCTGAAATATGAATCGGTAGGCCATAATTACCTCGCTCACGTGTGTGTGTGTGTGTGTGTGTGTACGTGTGCGTGTCGGTTGGCTAGACATTTAGAATAATTTTACATCTGGGTAAATGCTAAGAATACAACCCCACACACACGCCAAGACAGCTACGGAGCATAAAGGGTGATTTAGATTTAAACCACAAACCGTTAGCGTCAGCCTGGAATACACACAGATGACAAATTCTAGGATAAATGAGTTCAAAGCAATGCAATGGCTCCCCTCAAAATAACTGCCAGCTAGCTTTTATTGTCTTCTACATGATTTGTTGCATTTCAGGCCTCGGTGATTACAAGGACAGGAGGTTGACAGCGGCTCTTTGTTCAAGGACAGGAAGTAAATAAAAGCCTGTTGTAGTTTCACAGACACCTGTGACTTCCTGTTGACTGCAGAGCAAAAGAGAGACGCACAGTCGGAGCAGTAATGAAATGTTCCAGACTTTGCATGTCACCCAGATGTCTACGCTTTGATTTGATTTGATTGGATTTTCAGTTAAAACAGCACCTGAAGTAACCGTCTTTCTCAATGCTTAATTTAAGAACCCTGTGTGTCAGCCCGTGCAAACCTCTGAAAACTGTCGACAGTCTCGAATTTAATCGGTCCAGTAAATGTTGGCGGCATCTAGTGGCAAGGCTGGTTATTACACGAGTGTCAGAGATCCTTAAGTGGCAGGAAACAAATTACTTCCAAAAATATTCACGTCAGTGGTTAATGGTGTTGCTGTGTTTAGAAATTAGCATTAGCAATTTTAATGTTTTTTATTTTTGTTCCACTTAAATGATTATAATTTGTCCCTTCTGGGCTACTGTAGAAACGTGACAGTGCAACATTCCAAGGAGGGAGACCCCCAATAAACCTTTTTATATAAATATATTATATTGTTACTATTTGCTTATTATTCACTGTGACTGCGATTTGAAACACTCGCGTCTCCAGACGTATTCTTTTTCAGCAGATGTAAATAGTCGATGTGCAAATTTGTTGACACATTCAAAAATGTGAAACAAATACTAACACAGCCGTGTGGTCACAGCAGGCCTCATTTGGAGCAACCTCCGGCGGCTGATCACAAGACAGAGGACACACACACATACACACACTTTCACTCCATTGCCTTCCACATCACTTCTTCCCTGTCAGAGTCGGCTCATTACTGCCAGGATCTGGCCCTCACGCTGGGCCAACCTGCTTTGCTATGCGGCGCCGCTGAAGTCATCTGTGCCCCCGTCACCCCGCCGAGAACTACAAGACACGGGAGGTGAAAGAGAGGGGAATAGAGAGGGGTGCAGAGGGAGAACCCCCCCCAACACCGTTTGTCAGAGAGACGGAGGAGGCAGTGTAGCATGATGTTTGTTCCGTGACTACGCAGAGCGGGACGGGTCATTAGTTACATCATTTCCATCTTTTTCTCTGTACGCCATTAGCGGAACCACTGTGTTACTGGGGAATTATGATGAGGGGTTCATTATTTCTGTTTACATCTATTAATATCCCCGTGTTGCAGAGTTAAACACACAGTGGCGGGCCAGGATGAGGCTCAGATTGCGAGCTTGTCTGTCTTGTGCACCAGCATAAATTAGTGTGTTTTAGCTTTAAGATCTGTGTATATCAGTACAAAGCCCTTAGATTTGCAGCCGGTGTGTGGGAGGTTGAAATGCAGCCTGTCTGTTGTCTCCAGTAAAGAATCTTTGTCAGAGATCTTCTTTAGACTCCTCGCACCATCACACATCCGACATCATTCAGCACTGCAAATTGCTAACGAGCACGTCATATCCTGCATTAGCTGCTGTTGTCTTTGAGTAAAGCGGTGTTGTCTTCACAGGCACCTGCAGTATGACTCAAACTCTAACCTTTATAGCCACGGGAAGGTCAGCAGGTGGGGGTCGATGGAAAATTGCCACTGCACCGGTAACAGAGGGGGGTTGCCAGGACTGGTTATGTCACTGGAGTTTCACTGGTTGAATGTGCTTATTAGACATTTACAGAATACACTCACAGAGATGGATGCTGCGGGAGGCTGACACATAATTCAGTGGAATTCAGTCCGCGCATGAACATACATGGACGGGACTATAATCAAGTCACAAACTGTAACAGTCGTCAATAGTGAGCTCTTAAAACTCAAAAAAAGCTGGTTTAGCTGCGCTTTTAAAACGTAAATATTCAATCCAGTTAGCATGTTTACTGGCACTTTTAAAGTCCACCTTTAGTTGCACTAATGCAATAATTCACTCACAAAAACCTACTGACCAATTGTCTTGGTTTATTGGCTCTATAGATGTGGTTTTTGTCATGCTTATTCAATATATACTTAAGGAATAACTACATATCCAAATAATCATTGATTCTTCCATAATCCCAAAAGGCTCAGAGGCTCCATTGTTATATCAGATGCTGCTATGTAACACGTTAGCTAATGCCACCCGACAGGGTTTACTGTAAGAAAAACAACCTTAGCGCTGGTTGTGCACGGATAATTAGTGTTCCGGGAGGGCTGCTGTGTCCGTCTGCCTCAGACGGGCAGCACACGGAAGGCCATATCAGAGCCGGTAATGTCCAGGCTTGAGCAGAGGGATCAGAGCAGGGAGCTCATCGATCCACTTCCAGGTCATTACACCCCAGAGTGGTCTTATCGGAGGGAAAAACAGCGTCACCCAACATAGATCAATAACTGGATTGAGAGATTTGGCCCGAGGAGGGGGCAAGATAACAGGAAATGCGTGTAGCTCTCCAAAAAAAGGAGAGGGGGAAGTCTGATGTGAAACAGATGTATGTTTGGCGGTATCATTCCACACATTCTGGTGCAAAGCTGTTCCACCGCTTTAAACTATTTGAGAGGACGGATCTGGGTGATGATCTGCTTGACAAATAGAAAACACGGCCTGAAGAAGTGACTGATAATCGTTGGGGATGGATGTTTAATGTTAAATAGGTTAGTGTAGCAGAATGGATGGAGGAGGAAGAGATTATGCGAGAGGTCAGCCTCGGTGTGGATTATGGGATGGCCATCTGCCACCATCAGATTATAATCCCACCGAGAGACAAATGGAGAATGGAGGCTGCGCGTGCCCTGGCGTGTTTATGCTACAACAGCGGAGGTAAAGATGGCAGATCGGTGAGGGAACGCCGCTCGGTGTCAGCACAGATGGGTGAAAACTGACAGATTATGAAGACAGATGAGGGAGAAAGTTCTCTCTGCTGCGGGAGTCTGGCGTGACTCTACACAAACGACATCCCAGCCCTGACACCAGCCGACCTCGCCCTCCGCACCTCCCTCCCTTTTTCCACCGCACACACTCAGCCAGCAGCAACCCCTCCCTCGTTTCAGGCCATACCAGGCAGAGAAAGGCAAGTGGGAGTGTGTTCTCTGTTTTCCCCTCCCTCCCTCCTCCTCTCTCTCTCTCTCTCTCGTTGATGTTCTCACACTGATCCTCGCTCCCCTCCCCTTTTTTGGGCTTTGGGGAGGCACGATCAGACCCTGCCCTTCTCTCTCAGCAAGCAGACAGTTTTTAAAAACAGAGCTAGACGTGAAGACCGAGCTGTCAGGCGTCGGTTGGGTTTTTTTTGC